>NW_020940527.1:23151159-23410285 GCF_900497805.2 Vombatus ursinus
AACGTAAATTTTGCCTGAAATAACTCACCTCCTTTTTTCTTGTGATCTCCCAAAGCTACAGTGAAGAGAACGTAAATTTTGCCTGAAATAACTCACCTCCTTTTTTCTTGTCATCTCCCAAAGCTACAGTGAAGAGAACGTAAATTTTGCCTGAAATAACTCACCTCCTTTTTTCTTGTCATCTCCCAAATCTACAGTGAAGAGAACGTAAATTTTGCCTGAAATAAATCACTAAGAAAATCTCCTTTCTCTTTCTCTGGGAGCTAGAGAGTGAACATAAGTGCACGGAGGCTTTTGACCCCTAAATATTGTGCAGTTTGAAGTATAAAGGAAGAATGTAATCAGGTTATTTACCTAAGGTCGGAGTTAGAATTAGCTTTGGAGAAAAAAAAATCCCATCTAGCAACATCTTTATAGAGTGGGCATTCAAAATTGATTCTGTTGAGCAGTTTTTAGAAATAAATTTATCTCATTATTAATTTTATTTTTTTCGTTATGACACTTTTATTGACAAAAATAATCCAGCAAATGATATTCACAGATGGTGACCCTGGTGACCACACTTTCTGTGAGTACTGTTGGAGGAGGTTGGAGTGACATCCTCAATCCACCCGATTTTCCTTCCAGAACATGTCAGGGCTCTCAGGGCTGACTGGGTGCCAGGGCCAGGGGTCATAGTCCTACTTCCCGCTATGGCCCAGAGTTTGGCGTGAAGGGCAGTGATGTCTAATTCTTTACATCTCTGGGCAGCATCCTGAGCAGCCATCACAGCAGCACAGGGAGAAGATTCGTCTCTGTCAGCCTTGATCTTCATCCCAGCACATGCTGGGCAGATGGTTTCTTTGCCAGAAGGATCAGTCACACAGACAAAGGTGTCATTGCAGGAAGCAAAGATATGGAAGACGCCAATCACATTCTCTCCCTCTGCAACCTGAGGTCCAAGGCTGATGACCTGCTCTTCCTTCTTTTCCTTCCCCTTGCGAGGTGCCATTTCTGCTCCTCTGCTTGGGCATCCAACATCAGAAAGGCTAATTATTCATTTTAAAAAGGAAAGTAGGGGCAGCTTGGTGGCGCAGTGGCTAGAGCACTGGCCCTGAAGTCAGGAAGACCTGAGTTCAAATCTGGCCTCCAACCAAACACTTGACACTTATTAGCTGTGTGACCTTGGGCAAGTCACTTAACCCCAATTGCCTAAAAATAAAGAACACAAAAACAAACCAAAAAAAATAAAAATAAAAATAAAAAAGAAAGTAGAATCTAACTGCAAAAGTAAGTCTCTCCAAAGAGACACTTTTTGAACCTCTGGAAAAGCCTGTGTCTTGGAACTCATGGGACAGAGGTCCCCGTCAGCCACATGATGGCAGTGTACCCAAGCTAAGGGATAAGTGAAAGATAAACCTGTAGCATCAGGGCTGACACTGGGTTTCCCGGGTGAAAATCTGGAAAGTATTTGTTAACAACAAGGATAACATTTCAAAACCCAAACCATTTTCAGAGGAGAAGGGAGAGGCTACATAACAACAAAATATGAGAACATCGAGCAAGGTTATGTACAAAAGGGGATTTTGTGTGCCCGAAGACCCCTAAGGTAGCTAAGGTGTGCAGAAACCTTGGAAGTATTCCTGAAATGCTGGTGAATTGGACTCTGATGCTACTATTGATTGGGTAGCAAACAATCAGTGGCACAGTTCTGCTGTTAAGAGTCAAAGAAAAATATTGATGGCAGTGGAGGAGATAGGGTTGCAGGCTGGCCCTCCTCAGAAGCATTTTGAGAATCCAAGACAGCTTGGAACAGAGGACAGCAGAGCAAATGGTACTTCTTCCTGCAAGATACATGGAAACAGATTGCAACTACCAGTACCCCATTTTTTATTATGCATATGCACGCACACACACACATACACACATATATGTATTTACATATACAGTATAAGAAAAGAATCTTAGTAATTATAAGCAAAGGTTTCATGTCGCTTTTTAAGAGGTGGAATGGATAGAGTACATGACCCGAAGGCAAGAAGACCTGAATTTAAATCCTACCTCAGACACTTACTGGCTGTGTTTCCCTGGGAAAATCATTTGACCTCTCTAAGACTCAGTTTCCTCATCTGTAAAATAGGGATAATAAAAGCATCTACCTCGTAAGATTGTCAGGTAGCTAGGTGGTGCAGTGGATAGAATACTGGACCCAGAGTCAGAAAGATCTGAATTTACCCAGTCTCAGACACTTACTAGCTGTGGGATCCTGGGCAAGTCACTTAGCCTCCATCTGCCTCACTTTCTTAATTTGTAAAATGGTGGTGATAATAGCACCTACCTCTCAGGGTTATTGTGAGGACAAAATGAGTTAATATCTGTAAAGTGCTTTGCAAATCTTAAAGTGCTATTTAAATGCTAGGCATTACAGGCATGCCTCATTTTATTGCACTTACATTTATCTCTTAGTCACATTTTGGTAAGTCTCACAATATTTCATTCTTTTTCATTATTATTACATCTGTTATGGTGATCTGTGATCAGTGATCTTTGATGTGACTGTTGTGATTGCTTTGGGGCACTATGAACAGTGCCTTTCTAAGATGGTGAATTTAAACGATGAATGTTGTGTGTTCTGACTGTTCCACCTACTGGCCATTCCACCTCCCTCTCCTCCTCCTTGGGCCTCCCTGTTTCCTGAAACACAACAGTATTGAAGAACATTACATAATCTTAGCTGAAAAAGCCAAGGGGGGTTTGAGAGGATTGACTCCAATTTTGAAAGAAGTTTCTATTGTCAGTAAAATGCTATCAAACAGCATCGCAAACTACAGAGAAGTCTTTCGTGAAAGGAAGAATCAATAGATTCATCCAAACTTCATTGTTGTTTTATTTTAAGAAATTGCCACAGCCACCCAAGCCTTCAGCAAACACCACCCTGATCAGTCAGCAGTCATCAACACTGAGGCAAGACCCTCCACCAGTAAAAAGACTATGGCTCACTGAAGGCTCAGATGGGAGTTAGCATTTTTTTTTAACCAATAAAGTATTTTTTTTATTAAGGCATGTACATTTTCTTTTTATATATACTATTGCACATTTAATAGGCTACAGCATAGTGTAAGCATAACTCTTATGTGTACTGGGAAACCAAAACATTCATGTGACTTGCTTTATTGTGATATTTGCAATATTGTAGTGGTATGGAACTGAACCCACAATATCTCTGACATATTCCTGTATTTAGTTGTTGCAGAAATCAAATTAGATATTTGTAAAGTGCTTTGCAAACCTTGTGCTATATATGTGCTAGTTATTGTTATAATAATAATTATTATTATTATCATAATTTGTCAATGGTACCTTCAGCTCCAAGTCACACACACAATATATTGAAGACTTACTGAAGGTAATCATAATCAATCAGCAAACATTTATTAAGTACCTCCTACGTACCAGGCATTGTGCTAGGTGATAGAAAAATAACTTCCTCTCTAAGCATAGATTAGATAAAACTAGAGCTGAAATAGAGGAGTCCCTAAAATCCAAAGAGGGAAAATTTGAAGAATCTAAAGTCTTTGTGCAAAAACTTTTAAATTTTATATAATCAAAGTGTTATTTTATCTTTTGTGATTCTCTCTATCCTTTTTTTAATCATGAGCTTTCCCCATCCAGAGGTCTGAAGAGTGTTTTTTTTTTCCTCTCATTTTTTTATGTGGTGACCATTTATATCTGGGCATGTATCCATTAGAAGCTTATCTTGGTATATGGTGTAAAGTGCTGGTCTAAATCTAATTTCTGCCAGCCTGCTGTATAGTTTCCTCGGCAGTTTTTGTCAAATAGTGAATCCTCACCCCAGTAGCTGGAGTCTTTGAAACCTGTATAATATTAAGGAAACACAGGGTTCACCCATCACCTTAAAGCAGCCATAGAAAGATTTATACTTCCTAGTTTAAAAGAGGAGGTTTGATAAGCATTCTTAGACCATGTGGTAAATAGAGTTAAAATTTACAGAAATACTTTTGGTACAGACATCACTTCACAAAGCAATTGTAATGGCTGACAATAGGTACAGGCCACTGGATTTCTCACAGGTAAGCGAAAGCAGTTTAGATTTAGGTGGAGCCTATGAAATCACTGAGATCCAAGAGTAGAATCAGAGGACCCTTGAGGAGCTACATTGTCATAAATTCAACCATGTTGATAACTAGATAGTGTAATATTTAGAATACTGGACTTGGCAGCAGCAAGACCTGGATCTGGGTCCTGCCTCAGACACTTATTAACTGTGCAATCCTGATCAAGTCACTTAAATTCCTTGTGCCTCAGTTTCCTCATCTGTAAAATGAGGGAGTTAGACTTGATGACCTATCAGGCCCCTTCCAGCTCTAATTCTATGATCCTATGACTAATATGGGGACAAAGAAATGTTGAAACAATCCTGTGGATTTGTTTGTAGAAACAAAGTGCCCATACGTATGGTGGTAGGGGCCTATCTCCTACTGCATCACAATCTGCAGTGTTCTGACCTTGGGCATCTCAGGTGGGGGTGGGGTATGTCCAAGATACAGGATAAGCAAAGGCCCCCCTAATAGGAGATGAGAGTCTCCTTTGCGGTAGACCCTCAACCTTCAACCAGCCTGGTCTTCTTGATGATAATGGTCTTAAGCCAAGAAACAGGGTAGGAGATGGTCACTTATTAGCAGACACAGGCAAAGGCATGGGTGGAGGGAGGGATAGGTTCAGCAAACAAGCTAGTAAGTGTCCATAGCAAATTAAAACTGTGTTACAAATCAGAGTCACACAATGGACCCTAGGGACAGTCTAAGAAACTTTTCAGGATCACACAGCAATCAGTGCCTATTTCCACTCCATCTGTATATATCTTTTTGTACATAGTTGTTTGCGTGTTGTCTCCCTGATTATCCTTTGAGCTTCTTGAGATCAGAGACTGTTTCTTACCCTTTCTTTGTGTCCTCAAAGCTTGGCACATTGTCTAACATATAAATGGTGCTTAATGAAAGCTAGTTGACCTACTGATTGATTGGATTACTATACCCAGAGGGTGATGAATAGGGCAGATAACAAGAGGGAAATTCTTTCTGTCTCCTAGGAAACCCTTCTTCATCTAATCCCATGCCATACATCCGCTCAAGGCACACCAGGCATGCCAGCAGTTTGGTACCATTCTCCAGGATTTCTGAGGCCTCTGAGATGTCCTCAGGTAATCTGAAGAGCCAGTCAGAGATAACCTATCCAGACACCTGGCTGTGGTCCGTGGCTCCCTTGGGCAACAAATGGTGGTTTCACCTTTGTACCACTGTCTGCCTCCACTGATTTCTAGTTGGTGAAGGATTGGTGATCCGCTGTGCTTCAAGTGACTCACTAACTGTCCCTTACCAACCTAACCTTACAGAAGGTTGGTTCTCTCTGAGGCTGGAGTTCTCAACCTGGGTTCTATGGATAAATTTCAGCAGGTCCATGAACTTGGATGGAAAAAAAAGTTATATTTTTATTTTCACTCATTTCTACCTGAAAACTAAGAGGATATCTAACAAGTGAGGAATGACTGGATAAATTATGATGTATAAATGTGATAGAATATTATTGTGCTATAAGAAATGAGGGAATAGATAATTTCTTTTTTATTGATTAAATTATTTATTTATTTTTAGTTTTCAACATTCATTTCCCTAAGATTTTGAGTTTCAAATTTTCTCCCCATCTCTCCTATCCCCCCACCCCAAGACGGCATGTAATTTGAAATAGGCTCTACATATACATTCGTATTGAACCTATATTCACATTAGTCATGTTGTAAAGAAGAATTAGAAGCAATGGGAGAAACCACAAGAAAGAAGCAAACAAAAAAAAGAAAAAAATAGGGAGCAAATAATATGCTTCAATTTGCGATGTGAATAGCATTTTCCATCATGAGTCCTTTGGAGTTGTCTTGTTGTTTTTTGTTTGTTTGTTTGTTTGTTTGTTTGTTTGTTTATTTGTTTGTGAGGCAATTGGGGTTAAGTGACTTGCCCAGAGTCACACAGCTAATGTTATGTATCTGAGGTCAGATTTGAACCCAGGTTCTCCTGACTCCAGGTCCAATGCTCTATCCACTGTGCCCTCTAGCTGCTCCTTTGGAGTTGTCTTGGATCCTTGCATTGATGAGAAGAGATGAGTCTATCTAAGTTAGTCATCGCACATTGTGGCTGTTACTGTGTACAATGTTCTCCTGGTTCTGCTTACTTCACTCAGCATCAGTTCATTCAGATCTTTCCAGGTTTTTCTGAAGTCTGCCTGCTCATCATTTTTCATAGCACAATAGTAGGGAATAGATAATTTCAAAAAGACATGTCAAGACTTATATAGACTGATGCACAGTAAAATGAGCAGAATTAGAAGAACAATTTATACCATATTACAAACGTGATTGATCTCGAGGACTTTTATAAACTAATGAATAGGTAGTTGGTAGAACAGTAGAGGCAGCTGGTGGTGCAGTGGACAGGGCATTTTGATGGTCCTGGAATCAGGAATACCTGAGTTCAAATGTGACCTCAGACACTAGGCTGTGTGAGCCTGGACAAGTCACTTAACCTCTGTTTGCTTCAGTTTCCTTAACTGTAAAATGGGGATAATAATGCCTACCTCCCAGGGTTGTTGTGAGAATCAAATGAAATAATAATTGCAAAAGTAATTAGTTTAAAAAAAAGAAGAAAAGTATCTGGTATAGTGCCTGGTACATAGTAGGAATAGCATATAAATACTTTTTCCCTTCCCTTCCTTCCTTAAATAAAAATGAAATAAGTCGAACCAGAATAATTTATATAATAACAACACTATATAAACAAATAACTTGGAAAGATATAAGCAAATGATGAATACAATAAGTATCCCAGGGGGATGACAATGAAATATGCTATCCATTACAAAGAAGTGATAAATTTCTGGTTTGGAATGAGACACATATATTTTTGCATATAGCCATTGAGGGGATTTGTTTTATTTAACCATGCATAGCTATTACAAGAAATTTGCTTCTCCCTCTCTCTCTCTCTCTTTTTTTCCAATGAGGTAGGGCTGTCCACTGCCTCATTTCATCCTTACAACATGCCAGGTGGGTACCATTTTACAGAGAAGCACACTAAGCCTCAGGGAGGTGACTTGCCTATGGTCATAGAACTCCTAAGTATCAGAGGCAAGATTCCAACCCAGCTCTCTGCCGTGATTCCAAGGCCAGTGCTCTTTCCACTACCTCATCTCATCTCAGAAATTAATCTAGACTGGATCACCAGAATCATTTCCAGACCCAAGTGAGCCATCATGAAAGCGCCATTGGCAGTAATCCTTTCTACCAATCCTATCCTGGCCCTCTGCTCTTCCCTGGTTGCTTCCTGTTGCCCTGAAGACATTGGGGGCTGGCCAGATGGTAGTGATTTTTCTTCCTGTTGTTCCTCCTGGTTCCAGAGCATAGTGACCCAATCTCTAGTTTCTCAGGCCAGGTTGGGGCAAATTATTCTATAAAATCTTCTGATCTCTTGATGCTATCTTCTCAGAGTGAGATGAAATTTAAAAAGAAATGAACAAAACAAAACCTACAACTCCCCTCTCTTCTTCTGGTTATTGTCACCCTCTCTCCTTCAGTCCCACCCCTAAACTTCCCTTGGGGCAGACTGACATGTTTTTGTGGTGATGATTCAAACGAAAAAGGGAAAGGAAGGAAGCAAATCTGTCGGAAGCTGATTTAAAAGGCTAGTGAAGTGCAAATGTATATGTCAGACCGGATAAACGTTCTGGTTTTGCGTTTTGTTTTTCAGGTGGTGGGGGAGGAAAAGGGAGTGAAAGCCGCTCTTCTGAAATGATCCGGGAAAAGAAAAGATCTGATGCAAAATGTGAAGTCTTTGCTGCAAAAAGAGCGAGTTGGATTCTGGGTCGGCTGCTCCTAATGTTGCTTCCCGTAATTAGGAAAAGCTCTGAGTGGGCTTCAGCAAACTGCTTTTTCCTTCCAACTCTAGCTCTGTTTCCTTGGAAAACAGCCAAGAGCCACCTATACGAATTTCCTGTTTGGTTCAGAATGAATGTAAGTAGCAATTGTTTCTGTTTTGGCCAGAAACCCTGAGGGTCTTCCCCTCCAGATTGATTTTTTTTTTTCTTTTGACTAGGTAAAGAGGCCATTTTCTCCCTCCTTTCTTATTAAGCCTTAATCATGGAATGGGTGACCTATTAAAGACCTTAGCTTGAAAAGGCCAAGGTCCCCCACTGCATCCTGTGCCATCCCTAGTTGTCCTCATCTATATCTGGCCACTGGACCCAGATGGCTCTGGAGGTGAAAGTGAGGCTGGTGACTTTACACAGCCCTCCCTCACTTAAATCCTATTCACTTGCCTGTCATGGCATCACCTCCCTGATGTCATGGTCCTGTTTGAGAACAAGGACAAACAACAACAATAACAATAGGCGTTTCACTCCTCTCACTTTCCCAGGCCTGAAACAATTAGATTAAACTGTGTTGTGTTTGAAATCTATCTCATTAACCTTTAATCGCAGGACCTGCTTATGGTTGCTTGGACCTTTGTCTCTAAATTAACTTCAGTCTGAGTTCTGATTGACTTGGATTCATGCATCATAGCACCTTAGGAATTCCCTCTGACATGCTTTCCCACCAAAGAAGTTGCTGTTGTGGCATGTATTAGTCAAATTAACAAGGGACAAGTTTGGCTCTTTCACTCGTCAGTACTTTGTTTCTGCAAAAATGATTTGGGACTGACACCCTCCTTGGCTCAAAATCCCTGCAGTCTACCACACAAAAGTAACAAAGACGTTTCTGGCTTCCCTGGCCTCCTTCAAGTCTCAGCTAAAAGCTTACCTTCTGCAAGAAGTCTTTCCGGGTCTGTCTTCTTTCTGAGACAGCCTCCAATTTGTTCTGTATGTATTTGGTATTTGCAGATTGTATCCTCCATTAGATTGTAAGCTCCCTGAGGGCAGGGACTGTTTTTACCTTTTTATGCCCTGAGTTTAGTACAGAGTCTAGCATGTATCAGGTGATTAAGAAATGTTCGGCTTGCCTTAACTTGAATAGCAAGTGCCCATGGTCCCTGCCACCCACAATATAGCACGCTATTAAGTGATAACATTGGGATTAGAACAACAGTCCGTTGACTGGTAGGCCAGTGACCTTTCCTTTATATCAAGGGTTCTTATCTTTTTTTTCAGTTATCAAATTTTTTGGGGGGGCGGGGCAAGGCAATCAGGGTTAAGTGACTTGCGCAAGGTCACACAGCTAATAAGTGTCGAATGTCTGAGGTCAGATTTGAACTCAGGTCCTCCTGACTCCAGAGCCAGTGCTCTATCCACTATACCACTTAGCTGCCCCCAAAATATTTTTAAAAAAATAAGTTCACAGACCAGAGGTCTTCAGCCTCTACTGCTGGGTAGGACCTGGAGTCAGGAAGGCCTGAGTTCAAATCCATCATCATCAAACACTTACTAGCTCTGTGACCCTGGGCAAGTCATTTAATCTCTGTCTCAGTTTCCTCAACTGCAAAATGGGGGTAACAACACCTACCTCACAGAGTTGTTGTGAGAATCTAAATGCATCTGAACTTTTAGTAAAAAGTTTCCTAAACTGAGTGCCTTCTTAATATATAGTGCTACCCTACTGTCTTTTTCCTATACTATTTCTTTACATATCTATAGCTCAATCATGAGAGCTAGTATACCAAATCTCACTTATACCAATGAATTTTAATATTGATTTTCCTCTAGCAATATGATTGCTAGTTCTCCCTATTTGTAAGCCACACTAGGCACATTTGTACACAGAAATCTGAGGCCCAAGCTTTCATTAGTGGTTTTCTTCTTGGATACTGTCTCCTATGAATAGTGTTGACCTCTTTGAACATTTTTCCTTGGATTTTAACCTGCTGTTCTGTGTTATATCATGAATGTAAAAATACTCATCTCTGGGTTGCTACAAAATTCTTCATACCTCCTATACTTGTTGAAGGGAGTCTTATTGGTAGCTCTTTGAGCTAACCCTCATCCTTACTTGCCCCTGAAAACCACCATGCTGCTCACACACTGATGGCTCCTTCTCTGAAGGCTGAAACCTGATTTACTTGCAGTCAGCTTCCTGCCTTTTTTTTTTTTTATGATATGACACTATCTGCTCAGCTTCCTGTAATTGGCAACTGGATGATTCCCACAGAAGCCTACCAGTAGAAGCTGCTCCACAAATAGAAATGCAATTATCAGCAGTCTATCTAATTAACCCCAATTACTCACTTATTTTCTCCATTTCTGGCTGAACTCCAGATAACTCCTTACACTTCCTTGGTCTCTTTCTCATCTTTCACAGTTGGTAGGTGAGGATTAATTTATGCACAGCCAACTCCCCTCTTTTTCTGGTAATGGGATGAGATTATTTGCTCTGCTATCTTAATTTTATTTTTAATCTTATTTTTATTGATAACTTTTGTTTCTGTATCTTTTTAATATCCAAATGTCTTCCTCCTCCTCCTCCCCTACCCAGAGTGCTGTCCTTTGCACTAAAGAATAAAAAATAAAGATAAAGAAACAGTTCAGCAAAAACAACCAGCGCATCGACCATGTCTGACAATAGATGCAATATTCCACCCTTTAGTTCTTTACCTCTGCTGAAAAGGAAGGGAAGTATACGTTTTCAATTATTATATTATATAACATAATTCTGTTTTATGTAAATTATGTAAATATAATGTATTATGCAATATATTATAAATACAATATACAATAGAAAATAATATATATTACGTTATCTCATAATTATATAATATCCCATTTTTGGTTACTTCCATGTACATTGTTGTAGTTATATGTCTCCTCATGCTTCTCTTAATTTTTCATATTCAATACTATTATAGTGTAGCAATAATAATAATGATAATTAACATTTGTATAGAACTTTAAGGTTTGCAAAATGCTTTACATACATTGCCTCATTTGCTTATCCATTTCACATTTCATGCATGTTTGCTTTGTTTCCAGTTCTTTATACCACAAAGTGCTAATGAATATCTTGGGGTATATGCCTGAAATTCTCTTTATAACTTTGTAGAATGTCTTAAGATTCTAAAAACAATTAGCTTGAATACCACCTTCTGTGGGCTTGAATACCACCTTGTCTTGTTGTCCCTATCTGCTAATGCCTTCCAGTCTAGTCTATTGTATATGTGTCTAATATGTATCCATTTATGTATATGTTGTCTCCCTCAGTAGATAGTAAGCTCCTTGAGAGCAGAGACTGTATATTTGCCTTTGTAAGTACAGTGTCTGGCACATAGTTAGCATTTGATAAATTCTTTTTGATTGAGTGATTCATGATTTCATATTGCTATTTTTTCCCCATAATTTTATTTTCCTCCCTATTCTTTTTGATCAGCTTAGCCAAAGGTTCATCAATTTTGTTAGTATTTTCAAAGAACCCACTTTTGTTAAAGTCTTTTATTTCCCACTTTGCAAATTTCTCCTCTAATTTCTAAGATTTTCTCTTTTTTGTTTATTTTGAGTTTGCTTATGTGCATTTTTTTTGTTTTTGAGTTGCAAATTTAATTTATAATTTTAAACTTTTAAAATATTAATATGAATTTTCTGAGATATAAATTTTCCTCTGACTACTGCTTTATCTGAATACCAGAAATTTGGTCTTCCTGTTTCCTCATTTTCACTCTCATAGTTATTGTTTCTATGATCAGACAGCACTTCTTAAACTGTGAGTCCCGGGAAAAATATGGCAACAGTAAAATGTTTCTGAACCTGCAACAACCAAAAATTAATTAAAAATAAAAAAATCAGAGGTGTTTCTGATGCGGTCTAGAGGTCAGGGGTCCTGGCACCCCAAAATCACGATACCCGGGTCCTGCCCAAAAGAATTTGACCCAAGCCTTCTTGCAGCCAAAAACAAAGTTTATTGAAGATTAGCCATATTAGCTAGACTCTTAAGGAGTCTGAGCATCTATGGGCTATTGGCTAGATTGTAAAAATCTGAGCAGTGGCTAGATTATAAGAATCTGAGCATCTTAATGGAGGCAAGGTGGACCTTATATACAGAAAGACTGTGGGAAAGTGGCCAAGTAGTCCACGAGGTAATAGAATTCCCAAGGGTGGGAAATGGAGCCTAGGTGGGACCAAGGGTGGGAAGTGGCCTGGGGCCATAGGGAGGCAAGACAATGGAGGAGAGATTGGGTGTAGCCACAATGAAAGACCAGTTGATGGGACTATAGCCCCAGAGATTTGGCCATGTGGGAAAGTAGAGTCCATGAGGTAATAGAATTACCAAGAGTGGGAAATGGTCTGGGGCCAGAGTTCTTCCTTTCTGGGGCCCAGATTCCAACCCCATCATTTCTAGCAGCACTTGCCTGTGTTGCACTGCACAACTTCACTGCAGCCTTTGTTCTATACACAAAACATGCACACTTTGCATTATACATGCCCTCAGGCCACACAACTGCCAACTAATGCTGCCCAAATTCTGGGTCACAAGTGGAAAAAGTTTAAGAAGCCCTGTATGACAACGCCAAAACAAAAGGCACTTTTCCTACTGAATTTCTAAGTTCTCCTTGGCATTGGTGAGTTGAGAAGTCTGGAAACTGCCTGTGATTCAGTCCTCTGAGGCCTGCTCCAGGTTCGCTGAGGCCTGATCTTTGTCTGCACACCCACGCTGATCTGCATTCCTCTCCCAGCCCAGTGCAATAGACCTTTCCAATCAACCATTCAGGTTGTCTTGGGCTGGAAATTTGTTTCATTCTGTCTTTTTGTGGGTTCTGCTACTTTAGAATTTGTTTAGAGTCATTTTTACAGGTATTTGGAGGGGTTTGGGGAGCCCTTCTCTTTAAAGCAGAGTCTGTGAGTGATACCGTAAGTGAAGGAATCACCTCACTCTGTCAGATGCAAGTGCAGCAACAACATGGCCGCAGCTGAGTCAAGCTATTTTTTTTAAGATGCTGACAATTATAGCTACTCAACCAATTAAAAAAGGCTTCTTGCAATGATGTGGCAGGCCAAGGGAGGCCAGTAACAGAATGCCTATACCTGCTGCCACCTCTCCAAAGCACTTCCCTCACAGGTCATCATGACTCTCTCAGAAACACCTCCCTAGTATCCTCCACACCAAAACACCATCTTAGCCAGTTGAGGAGGGTCTGTAAAAGTACTAGACACCTTCCTCCATTAAACTAACATGTTCATCCCCGTATTAACACGCAAGAGAAAAAAGATTGGTGTTCAACCAAGTCACATCTGCTTTTTCCCATCTATTTGGCAGTTGTTAAGAAGGGCAATAACTTGTAAGATGAGGTGAGGGTGTCTGATGTCTCCATCACTGAGTTATATTGGATGGTAAATAGAAGGAGCAAACAGAAGACTAGGACCTTAGAGAATTCAGCTGGTTCAATCAACTGAATAGCAACAGAGAGTTTATTATGGAAGACAAAATATTTATCATTATTTAAAGGGACATAGAGTGGAGAGTCTTAGAAGGTAATTCTAGATTCTGCGCAGGTTACATAGATTTCAGAGGAAGAAGGGGATTTAGAGCCAAGAGGCAGCCTGGAGCAACGGATCGAGGCCAAGCCAACAAGACCTTGGTTCAAGTCATACCTCAGATGTTTTAGCTGTGTGACTCTCAACAAATTATTTCACTAACTCTCAGTACACTTCACACCTCTAAATCACATGGTAGAAAGAGTTATGTTTTGGGGGGCCAGAGAACTTCAATTCAAATCTTTACTCTGCCTCTTATTGTCTGATATTGATCAAGATCCTTCCCTTCCCTAGGTCTCAATTTCCTTACCTCTTTTTTTTTTTTTTTTGGTAAGGCAATCAGGATTAAGTGACTTTCCCAGGGTCACACAATTAGTACCTGTCAAGTGTCTGAGGCCAAATTTAAACTCAGGTCCTCCTGATTCCAAGGCCTATGCTCTGTCCACTCTACCACCTAGCTCTTCCCTTGTCATTTAAAATGAGCATGTTGGACCAAATGACCTCTTAGGTACTTTCCATCACTAGATGTGAAAACCTGTGCAGATAACCCATTTATCAGTGGAGGTTCTTAATTCTAGTTCCTAAAAGCATTCCCATTACCCTCTTCCATCTTACATGACATTAAAGGAATTTCCTAACCTAGGTTGGTTTGACTTAGGGTGGGCACTTCCTAGATATGAGTAACTGCTGAATGCGAGGTAACTTTACGCTTTTATTCCCTAGAAATTTATGTAAGGATGTATCCATTTCATCTGGATGTACCTGTACTGAGAGACTGAGTTCTACCGAATCAGGTACCAAGTGTGGCCAAAATACTCAAGATTCTGAGGAGAAGGGAATGAGTTCTCTGACTACCCTGCCATAGATGAGCATCCTGGGAGAGAGATAGACAAAGAAATGTCTGTGTCAGGAAAGAGGCCTGCAGATCTCAAACAATGTAGCATTGTGGGGCTTTCAGAAGTCCCAAGGTTCCATGATAGCAGTCAGTCTATTAATTACCCAAAATGAACTGTTTTTTTATCTCTCCACACACCATCCTGCAAAGTAATACAGCTCATGTGTTAGTGACTCAGCCCTCACCCTTATTCTAGTGTAGACTCAACTTCCTGCTATCTGTACAGATCCTCCTGCAGCGAAGGTGCTGATAATACCCCACTTCTAGATCCCCTCCCTCTGCGGAAGTTGGTCTGGATTTCTCTGAGTGCCTCTGATGAACTTCTGCACCCAGAGAGCTGCCAATAATGTCTTCACCTGTAACTCTCTTGTGAGGTTCTCTGGACTTTCCACTTGGTCAAAAGGCCTCAGCTTTTTTCAGCAATCCAAAGTCTCCCATACCTCATATTTGTTTTGGTAGCAGAATGGGGAGAGTGTTGGACTTGGAGCCAGGAATACCTGAGTTCAAATCTTACACTTATTAGCTATGTGATCCTAGCAAGTTAGATAAACCTTGTCTCTTTCAGCTTCTTTCTCTTTAAAATGATAACAACCTCATCTACCTGCCCCGGTTGTTGTAAGGATAAAATGAGAAAATATATGTTCAATTTTTTGTAAACCTTATAGTGAAATATAAATGACAGCTAGTATTATCATTATGCTAGAATAGCTAGGTGGTGCAGTGAATAGAATGCCAGGCCTGGAATCAGGAAGACTTATCTGAGTTCAAATATGGCCTCAGACACTTACCAGTTGTGTGACCCAGGGCAAGTCACTTCACCCTGTTTGCCTCAGTTTCCTCATCTATAAAATCAACTGGAGAAGGAAAGAACAAACTCTAGTATCTCTGCCAAGAAAACCCCAAACGGGGTCATGAAGAGTCAGACATGATTGAAAAACAATGAACAACACAACAAAAAATATCCTGGCTTGAGAAAACTCTATTTCCCAAGATATAATGCTATAAGCACATACATACCTTATTCAAAAACGGGAAGATGGATGGGATAATAAAATGAGTAGGGAGGCCCTGAGAGGTCATCTAGTTGAATACAACCTCAAGACCAATGCAACTGGTAGAGTTTTATTTCCAATTTTGCTGTGGGCATTTGGGAAAGAACTCGAGGGTAAGGTATGAAATATGAAAGAATAGGTGAATTGTATATTATTGGTAGTCCTATCTCATAAGTTGCTTATTCAGGCTCTGAATATTTTTTGTGTAACACCTGGGAAGGCATGCAGAGGTGCTGGCCAACTTGGACATTCTAAGTATAGTATTTAGTTTCTTTGTTGTTATGGGTGTCCTTCAAATGGTCATGGTCATTGTACATATAACTACGTTGTTTCTTCATGTTTCCCTTTGCATATAAGTTTATGTAAGTCTTCTCGTCTTTCTTTTTATTCTTCATGTTCATTATGTCTTACAGTGCCATAATCTTAGATTAACACTACCACTTATTTAGCCATTCCCCGATTGATGGATATCAACTTTGCTGTCAGTTCCTCACTGAAACTTAGATTTGTGCTTCACATCTCTACATCTGCTATAAAGTATGCTTAGTATGTGCATACCAAGTACAATTTGAAGGAACTGAAATTTATTTTGAACTGAGGAAGGATGTAACAGAGAAGACTATACTTTCAAAGGCACAATGAAGTGAATACATACCCACCCTTTTCAGGAATCCTATCTCTCCCACAAAACAGGTCCAACAGCAGGGTGCTGCAGGTGAGGTCTGACCAGGCTAGTCAGGTACCTTTGGTTCCAAATTCAGATGAAATAAGACACTTATGGTCCATATAACAGTTAACAAAATGAGCTTTCTTTAGCTCAAAGTATGGCAAGGATATTCAGAGAAGGGAAAAGATTATCATTGAGGATACAATGGATTCAGGTGAGTGCAATCTTTCTATAATCTGCTGGTCATGCAGCTGGTCTGTGATCTGAAGTTTAAGGGGAGATTTCTGGCCCTTGTGTCTTGGCTGGTTTGCACTCAGGTGTCCAGAAGGTTTTGTCAACAATCTGACCTTTAAACTCCTTTGTTATTGTTTCAGTTGTTTTTTCATCATGTCAGACTATTTGTGAACTTATTTGGGATTTTTGTGGCAAAGATACTGGAGTATCTTTGCCATTTCCTTCTCCAGCTCATTTTACAGAAGAGGAAATTGAGGCAAACAGGGTTAAGCGACTTGCCTAAGATCACACAATTAGTAAGTGTCTGAGGCCAGATTTGAACTCAGGAAGATGAGTTTCCTGACTCCAGCACTCTATCCATTGCTCCACCTAGCTGTTCTATAAACTCCTAAACCAATGAAATTCCAAGGATGGTTTCAATAGCTTTTAAGGAAAAATCTAGTCTACCCTGCCTGGGATGGAGATAGAGTACACTCTCTTACCACCTCATACCCCTTGGTGATGAGGTCCTAGAATCTTTGACAGGACTTTTTACTACTTAAATGACTTTAGAGCTATTTCTAGATGACCCTGGTCTTAGGAATGCAAGAAACCTGACATAGGCAGCATGGGAGGAAAACAAAAGGAAAAGAAAAAGAAGCACAGCAAAAACAGAACAAAACAAAAACAAACCACAAAGGACAAGTAGTGTAATCATTCCTGAAGGAGTGACCAGTTGTGGAAGGACAAAGACCAGAAAACTCTAGTTTCTCTTAACCCCTTTGGGCTGAGTCTTGGATCTTAAGCATCTAGTCTGCTTGGTGGGTGTTGCCAAATCTTTGCAGGTCATAGGAGGTCTTCTAGTAAAGTGATGATGATGAATAGGTGCAGCACAAGTAAATGTCAGGGCTTCGGGTCAGGGAAGGATATTCCTTACAAAGTCACTTCACTGCATCTTGGGTTAGGGACTCTCTAGTAAGGTGGCTAAGAGATCATTGTGCTCCTGGGTGCATTCTGTCCCAAGCTCAGGGTTAATACCAAGAATCACCTTGTACCATCTTCCATGACTTCCTCCTCCCTTAGAGATACATCAAAGGACTATCAAATATTTACCCTATTAGAAGTCTCTTCCGAGGGACAGCCTCACTTCTCCCCTACATAAGCAGTAGACAATTTCACCTCTAAGAGGTGATCACAACATTCTAAGAGGTAAATGTTGCTCTCCAACTGTAGGAGATGTCCAATGACCACTGGTAGCATTGTGTAAAGAAACCATCAGTTCAGATGCTGATAAGCAAAAGGCTACATTGGACCCATTTTTGCCACTGTCCTTAAGAGTGAAATAGGGGGCAGCTAGATGGCGCAGTGGATAGAGCACTGGCCCTGGATTCAGGAGTACCTGAGTTTAAATCTGGCCTACTTAATCTCATTGCCTAATCAAAAAAAAAAAAAAAAAAAGTGAAATAGTCATTCTCCAAAACTAGGGAATAAATTAACTCTCAATTTGCTGCTTTTGTCTTGGGAAAAGGCAAATCTCTCCCCCTCCTCACCACACACCTAAACTCACAAAAAGCTTCCTGTGAACTTTACATTAGTATAGTCATTCACCTACAGGTGAAAGAAGGAAATGAACCTACTTAAATGACTTTAGAGCTATTTCTAGATGACCCTGGTCATGATATGAGTAATATGACACCAGCCCACACTGAGATTAACTATTTCTCATTGAATAAAGATTAACCACAGTAGTAACAAAGGGGTCTTGGAGGAGAAGTAACTTTTAATTTGATCTTTGCCACTTTGGGATTTGTGACCTGGCATTTCGTTAAGCACTTCAGCCACCACGAATCTGGGTGGCCTCACCACTCTTGTCCTTGTGGCTCTTGTCTTTTTCTTGTTTTTCCAGTTAGTATGGAGCAAAGGATATAAAGCAAGGCTCCCTCCTGGCCCAACTCCTCTTCCCATCCTTGGGAACAAGCTACAGTTGGACTCCAAGAATATCCTCACATGTTTAGACAAGGTAAGGGGGCTTTATCCTCTGGTTCAATGGTAGCAGGTGGGCCATCCCTGGGTAACTCCCATGAGGATTAGAAGTCATGTTAATGGTCTCAAATGCAATTATTTCAACTCAATTCCATTTCAGCAGGAATTCAAGTGCCTTCTACATGCCAGACACTACTCTGGACACTGGTAATACAAAAATAAAAAACAGAGAGCTCCTGTCCTCAAAGACCTTACATTCTACTAAAGAAACACAACAGAGAAAAGCAACTACAAGTTGTATACAAAGTAAAGACAAAATGATTTGGGGTGGAGGGTGAACTCTAGCAATTAGGAGAATGGAGAGAGTTTCCTTATCATTGGAACAAACACATAGAGCCAGAAGTGATCTAGGAGGTCATGGAATCCAATGTTCTCATTTTACAGATACAGAAACTGAGGCATCCAAGGGTTAAATGAATTGCCCAACATTACAAAGATAGCAAGTGGTACCTTCAAAGCCAGGCTTTTTTCTATTGTCCTACAATGCCTCTCATAGAAAACTATTTCAGCTGACCCTTGGAGGAAGGTAAAGGTTGTGAGAAGCAGAGGTGATGGCAGAGAACCCTCCAGGCATAGGAGACAGCCTTTACAAAGATGGAATGTCATGGATGGGGAACAACAGGGAGGCCGGAACATACCTTTGTGGCACATAAGGACAGAGTATGGGGACTCTTCTAGTGAGCAGTAGATCAAACATTTAGAGCTGCAATGGACATCTAGTCCAATCCTCTCTTTTTACAGATAAATTGAGGCCAAAATAAATGAAGTAAGAAGATCACCAGGGTAAGATATAGTTCTTTCCACTGTCAGGATTCTACAGAGCCAGGATTGCCATAAGTTTCCTGGGAAGGGAGAGATTATTGAACTTCTTTTATATGCAATGAAACTCAATATAGTGGCTCATGTCACCTCTAAAGAATAAGTTTATGGTTACAACAGCATGGCAACATGAGGTCCTGGAGGGCAAACACTGTCTCACTTTTGTCTTTGGATCCTCAGCCTCTTTCATAGTGCCTGGCACACAGTAGGTGCTTCATGGATCCTTGTTGATGGATTGGTAGCAAAGGTAGTATTTTCCTAATCTCTGGACTTCCAAAAAAAAAAAAAAGATCAAAACTAGTAACACCAAAAAATGGTTTCTTAATGTTTTCACAGCTTTCCTAAACAGAGCTACTCTCCTGAAATTAATTAATACTCCACTGTTTGTAACCTTTGATTCAGAAACTTTGCTGCTGAAAATACACCCCAAAGAGGTCAAGGTCTGAAAGAAAGGTGCTACATGTGCTAAAGTATTCATTGTAGCATTTTTTTTCAGGGTAGCAAAAGCCTGAAAACAAACTGGTGGCATCAGTGGGTGATGCCTGAACAAATTGTGAATCTGGTAGATTTTTTTGTTCCACAAGAAAGGACAAATGTAAGGAATTGAGGGAAACATAAAATTTGTAGGAAGTGATACAGAATGAAGTAACAGGACCTGAAAAATAATATGAACATCTCTAAATAATAGAATCAAAAGGCCACTAAAGTGAAGCCCAGCGATATGTAATTATAAGGACTAATCTGAGCCCTGAGAAGAGATGAGGAAATGTACCTCACTCCTTTCTTTTTTTTTTAATTTTTTATTA
The DNA here is from genome assembly GCF_900497805.2 of Vombatus ursinus. Taxonomy (NCBI): domain Eukaryota; kingdom Metazoa; phylum Chordata; class Mammalia; order Diprotodontia; family Vombatidae; genus Vombatus; species Vombatus ursinus. Next base: position 23,171,149 of record NW_020940527.1, read on the forward strand.
ATTTATTTTGATTTATCAACAATCACTTCCATATGCTTTTGAGTTTAAAATTTTTCTACCCCTTCCCCCCCCACCCTCCCCAAGACGGCACACAATCTGATATAGGCTATACATATACATTCCTATTAAACATATTTTCACATTAATGATGTTGTAAGTAAAAATTAGAACCAATAGGAGGAACCACCAGAAAGAGGAAACAAAACTCAACAGAAGAGGAAAAAAGAGCAATTCAAATTCCCTAGTTCTTTCTTTGGATGTGGATAGCATTTTCCATCATGACACCTTTGGAGTACCTCTCTCCTTTCTGTGGACAAACGTGGGGGCATAGGCTCGACACATGCACTGTCAGTCAAGTCTACTGTATTGTGTGGATTTGCTTTGTTACAAAGGAAGACCCCCTGTGTGGGTGAGAGTGTTATATTTGGAACTGATGGGAACATCAAAACAAAAGGTACCAATAAATACAATTAAATGAATTAGTGAGTGGCCTGAGCTAAAAAATAAAAAGAGAAGTCAATCAGCTTCTCCCTAGACTATACAAGAACAAAGCTTGAATCCAATTGGCTACTTTGCCAGAGGCAGGAAGGAGTCAGGCTCTCAATATAGGATTATATTTTCCAAAGTCTAACTATTAAGGGCATGGAGATAACTAGCAAGGACTAGGGAGGACAAGTTCTTACCATTCCCTCTTGCCTCTCCAAATGTTAGCATACATGAGAAACTTAGAGACATAGGATGGTACCCACGCTTTCTGTTGTTTTTTACATAACAGACTCGGGCTCTAAGAGCATTAGATTTGGAAAGGATCTTATAGATAATGGTGCTCATCCTCGTTGGATGACATGAAAGAAACTGAGGCCCAGAAATTTTAGTTGATTTAATGAAATCTAGTCCAGGCTTCCATTTAGGTTCCTCAAACAAACCCACAGCTTTGATTCATTGTTCAGAGCCAAAAATAATTTCTTTTAAGTTTTAGTTTTAGCTCTGCCAAGATGAATGCTCCCTTCAAAATGTCTCTAATAACCCATGCCTTCTTTCCACTCTTTCCCTGAATTTTATTAGGCTCATATCACCTGTCCACTCCAATCATCTCTTTGTTAGTTTCCTGGTTGGCAAGAGAGAGCCTCTCTAATCTATTTTGAAAGCTTCCTGGCATGGCCTTTCCCTTCCTTCTAATGTATCTACATCCTACCTCTTCAACGCCCCCCTCCAATCCTACCTCCATCTTAAAGACCTATCCTTGAGCATTCCAAGTGAACATGGCTTCTCCCTGTGCATGGCCATGGTTCTTGTTATCTTGATAGAGGCAGTATAGTGGAGACCAGGTTAGATTGGGGGTCTCTAGTGTCCTACCTTCAGATCCTGGCTCTAGTCTATTCAATAACCTTTTATCAAGTTCCTGTTATGTGCCAGGCTCTCTGCTCTGTACTGAAAAAAAAAAAAAAGAAACAGTCTTTGGTCTCAAGGACTTGAGATTCTACTGGAGACGCTTGCATCTTATTGAGTCATACAAATATTGACTTATGACTTTGAGAAAGTTCCTGAACCTCCCTGAGCCTCAATTTCTCATTGCCAAATTTGGGATGATGACAGTTTTATTGCAAGGCAACGTGGACTCATGATTATAGTGCCATCCATCCACTAGGTCAGATTGCCTCTGTGTAATTGATATAACTCCTCAATTCTGGAGCTGGCTTATTTACCCAAAGAAAATGTGTTAAACCCTGCATGTCTGTCATTTTTTAAAACTAACTAGGAAAATAAAAAAGGAAATCAACTGGGACCTTCTAAAGGATTTGAATTTAGAAAAACCTAAAGACACTTTCTAAAGTCCTTCTTCCTTTGTAATCCAGTTTATATGAATTTGTTCAGAAAATCCTTTCATTAATGATGAAACAAAATATAAACTTCAAAATCCCAAATAGGGCATGAGGAAAAGTGAATGAAAGAGGTTTTACTGAACTTCCCAATAAGAGGGACAATGTAGTGGGAAGAGAAAGGAAAATATCTGATTGATAAATAACAGGGCTCCTTGTGGATAGTTGACTGATTTGTTAGCAGAGATCAAACTCCATTAATTGGTGAGATATATAGACAAGAATTTCCATTAAATAGAAAAGCAGAGTGTTTGGGACTATTCCTGTTAAACGGGAGGAGAATTAAATGTTCCAAGAAGAGTAGCTTAGGCAGGATATGACAGCATCACGAAGGTAGTTAAATAAGTGAGTAGCTCATGAGGCTATACATTGTAGGTCAGAATGCCAAGTAGTGCAGACCTCACACTTTTTTTTTTAAATTTTAACTTTTTTTAACTTTTTTTATTTTTTTTTCGGACTTCACACTTTGAAGGAGAAATGAAAAATTATAAGGCTAAGTCACAAGCCCCCAGACAAATGCCTAAACAACCTGATTGACTCTTCATCTAAATTTGTGTAATTGGAGAACTTGAAATGAGAACATATTTTCTTCAAATTCTACTTTGTTTACCAGAAAAGTTCACTTCCTTAGTCACAGAAGGCAAAAAGTTTCATCTTTACCCTTCGCCTTTCCTTCTAATTATGGAATGAACCTGGCTCTGGCCTCTTGATTGGATACTGTAGTCTCTCCAGTATACCTAGACATGTCTGAGATATAACGATGATGATGATGATGATGATGATGATAAGAAGAAGCAGCTAGCATTTATATAGTGCCTACTATGTGCCAGGTTGTATGCTAAGCGCTTATTTCAAATTATTATCTCAATTGAATATAACAACAAACTTAGAAGGTAAGTGCTACTATTATCCCCATTTTACAATTGAAGAAATTGAGGCACAGAGAAATTAAGTGACTTGCCCAAGGTCACATCTTCAGTATGTGTTTGAGGCCAAATATGACCTCAGATCTTCCTGACTCCAGGATCAGTGCTCTATCCACTGTGACACCTAGCTGCTCGAGGGCTGAAGATACATTATATGTTTTTTTCCTTGAATCTGACAGCAGAATTGATTCTATTGGACCTCTTCTCCCATCTCAGGTCAAGAAGCTTGACCTTACTGCAGTCCACACTTTTTCAAGATAAATAGTGCCAGTCAAGTCCACCACTGTGGTAGCCACCATGGAGACTCTTAGAAAACATATGCTTCTTCCTCAGGAGCTCCCCTAATCTCTTACATCTGGTCAGGGCACCCAATTGATGAGGAAGCAAATCTCAAGTGGATCCTTATGGCAGTGAGAAAGGCATCCCTATGGCTGGATCTCAGGAATACCAGCTCTGCATAGGTTGGAACACTTGTAACCCTAGTCTTCGGACCCAATTTGATTCTTAGGACAGCCTGCTGGCCTCCTTAATGGGAAACCACCCCACCTATATAAAAGTCAATAAATCCTCATCTTACCATACACCATCTCTGAAAATGGAAAATACTACCCTTTCCTCCTATGCAACAGATTTCTCTACCAGTATATATAGGAAGTAGACAGGAGGGGAGAGTGGTAAGCTGGGAAAATTGGAAAGAAAAGTCAGCAATGTTGGAACCTGGCTCCCCCTAAATCACCCAAGTGATGACAATGGCTACTGAGACTGCTTGATATTATAGGATACTCTGAGAACGATGTGCAGACTCATTTCTGCCCATCAGTTGGCTGCCATCCCATTTCTAGAAAGGAGTGTGTTCCTAAAACAGGTGACAGTGATGAGTTTTAATAACAACTTTTTGAGTATCTATTCATGCTATGTGTTCAGGGCTTTATTATAATTGGAAAACTACTTTTGGATGTCTTTTCAGCTGGCTGAAAAGTATGGCCCTGTGTACACTATATACAGGGGGTCACAGAGAGTCATTATATTGCATGGATATGAAGCAGTAAAAGAAGCTCTGATTGACCAGGGAGATGATTTTGCACACAGAGAACCAATACCAACATTTCAGGTTGTCTTGAAAGGAAAAGGTAGGTTTCAGCCGTAAAGTTAGCTGCTTTCTTCTTCTTTTCTTCTTCTTCTTCTTCTTCCTCTCCCACACATTCCTGTACCCCACACCCCTCCCCAACCAGTAACATCCCTTTCTTGTAAGAAACAGGTAGTCAAGAAAAACAAATCTATGTAGTATTGATCATGTCTGAGGGTGCATATCTCATTCTTTCCCTACAGACCTTCACTTCTCTGCCAAGAGGTAGAATAAATACTTGTGGAGTTGTGATTGGTCATTTCAATGATCAGAGTTCTTGTCTTCAAAATTGTGGTCCTTCACAATGTTGTAGTCAATTTATGAATTGTTCTCCTGATTCTGTTCATTTTCCTCCACATCAGTTCATACAAATCTTCTCAGGTTTCTCTGAATCTGTCTTTTCCATCATTTTTTATGGCACAATGATATTCTATTATATTCTCTTGCTAATTATTTAGCCATTCTCCAATTGATGGACACCAACTTTATTTCCAATTCTTTGCTCTAATAAAAATAGTTGCTATTTTAGAAAAATATTTATGTCCATTCTCTCTGTCTTTGTCACGTACAGTCAAGTCCAAACCCTAGTAGGAGTACCTTTGAGTCAAAGGATATATTTAGTTTAGTAACTTTGGGAGTATTACTCCAAACTGCTTTCCAGAATGAATGTACTATTTCATAGGTCCAACAAGATTGCATAAGCAAGGTCTAAACAGATTCTACGATAATTTTAAATTTCCTTCTTTTTCTCCTTTTTTGCCAAACTAGTGAATATGGTTAATATAGAAATGTTTTGATTTTCTTTTTTTTTTTTTTTTTTTTGTAATTAGCGATTTGGAGCATTTTCCCCATGTGCTTGTTAATATCTGTCATTTTTTCTTCTGAAAAGTACCTGTTCATATCCTTTGGCCATTTGTCAATGGGGAATAATTCTTCTAACTTAAAAATCCTAGATGCAGCAACAGAGTCAGCAAAAGTAACTAAAAGAACAGAACTGAATATATAATGGGCAGCTAGGTGGCGCAGTGGATAGAGTGCCAGGGCCTGGAGTCAGAAAAACTCATCTTCCAGAGTTCAAATCTGGCCTCAAGACACTTACTAGCTATGTGACACTGGGCAAATCTCTTAACTCTGTCTGCCTCAATTCCTCTTCTATAAAATGAGCTGGAGAAGGAAATGGCAAACAAATCCAGTGTCTCTGCCAAGAAAACCCCAAATGGGGTCACAGAGAGTCAGACATGACTGAAGCAACTGAACAACAATAACAATAAAATTATGGCATATTTAGAAAACTTCAGGGATTAAAATATAATAATAATAGCTAGCATTTATATAGTTCTTGAAGATTATTAGCAAAGTGCTTTAAAAATGTTGTCTCCTTTAATCTTCCCAACAACCGTGTGAAGTGGATGCTATTATTATCCCTATTTTACAGATAAGGGGACTGAGTCAAACAGAGGTTAAGTGACTTGCCCAAGACCACAGAGCAAATAGATGTTGGAGACAGAATATGAACTCACATCTTCCTGTCTTCAAGTATAGCATTTCATGCACTGGATCACCTAGCTCAGGCAATAAGTGGTTTTGGTAAAATAGCAAAATAGAAGCCATATCTACCCCCCAAAAAAATCAGAAAAAAAGAAGATAGTGAAACACCATTTATAGTAATGACAGAATGTATCACATTTTTAAGGGTTAACCCACCAAGACACTTATAGGACTTCTAGAAATACAATTAGGAAATAATTTTTAGCAAAAGTGAATGAATAATTGCATAATTGGACAGAGATGCATAGTATATGATCCAGCTAACGATCACAAGGATAATAGCAATATTGTCATTTCAGTCCTGTCTGACTCTTGGGGTTTTCTTAGCAAAGATGCTAGAGTGGTTTTGCTATGTCATTCCCCGGCTCATTTTACAGAAGAGGAAACTGAGGCAAACAGAATTAAATGACTTGCCCAAGATCACACAGGTAGTAAGTATTTGAGGCCTCTTATAAACTCAGGTCTTCCTGACTCCAGGCCTAGCATTCTCTCTACTGGGCCACCTAGCTGCCCTATTTATTTGTAGATCTGATGCAATAGAAATCAAAGTCCCACGGATAAATGTATAGAATTGGATAAAGCAATATGTTTTATATGTAGAAACAAATGATCAAAAATGCAAAGAGGAATCATGGGGAATTAGGGAGCAAAGGCAATTGTGTATAGTTAGATGTGAAAGTAGGCTAATAATTCTCAAAATTCTTTGTTACTAGACAAAAAAAAAGTACAATGGAGCAGAATAGCATACATGGAAGCAGCCCAAAAGTTCTGCACTCCACCCGGGAGAGAGGAAAATGCCCATCTCTCTCCCTCTGGCCTCCATCTACATCCATTTTATAGAGAGAAGGATTATAGATGTCTGAATTTCAAGAACACTTGCTGCGGCCTCTGGGAGAAGAATTTAGGTGTAACCTGAGCTCAGAAGCTTTGGTGACCAGCCTACTGAAGCAAGACATCCTTTTTCAATGGACTGCTCATCAGAGGTGATGGGCTCAGCACTTTTTCCTAAAGAAATTTTAAAGCCCATTCCACTGGCACTGAGATCAATTGACACTTTAAGTGCAATATCTGTTCTAACCACCAGAGGGGACACTGAGATCTAACTAAGCAGGGCTAGGTTTTGAGTCCCTTTTCCAGGGCATTTGCACATAGAAGGATGGAACTGATCCTCTTCTTTTCAGTACTTTTGCTAGAGTTTCTTTCAAATACAAGGATGCAATTTAATCCCATAAAAATTCATGATTTGCTTGGATTATGCCCCCACACCCACAGAATTTCTAACTCTTTCTCTATTATATGACACTTGCATTACCTTTGATATTTAGGTTACTATGATCCTCTGAGGCTACTCAGTCCCCGTTATCCTTTTCTCTTTGGTGCTCAAAGGGTATAAACAGGAAATGTTGAACGAGGGGCCCTGTGGCTCCTGAGAGACTGGACAGCAGGAAATATAAGTGGGTGGCAGTGGCTTACCTCAGTAGTCTGGGGGCAATATTGTCAGAGTCTCTTTGTCCAATTAGAATTGTAGTTCCAGACCTTACCCAACAGGAAAATTCTGCCATGTTCCTTGGTTTGTTGTCTTTTAATGAATCTTAATCATGTAAACTTGGCATAACGGAGTTTATCCCAGGCATGGGTTAACTATACAGTCTTTACAAATGACCAAAAAAGTAGAAAGTTAGAAGCAAAATATGTTTAAAACACAATTACTCCACACTCAGAGCTTCTCCCAGAATCACGCTGCTCACAATCAATCTATAAGCAAGTCCTCAAACCTGTTGTTTCCAGAGTTCAGATGCCTAGACTCAGTTGTACCACCAGGAGAAGGAGTCATCTCAAATGCTGAATTTGGACAATATCTTCAGCACTTTTCCATTCACAATCTGAACATTCTGTGGGTATTCCTACTCTTGGAGAGTCAAGTTATCCACTCAGTTCTATTGCTGGCAGCAGCCTCTTTTCTAAGGCTGCTAGTCATTAGGGTGATAAATTACTTTTTATGGTGTTTTTTTAATCACTACTGGAGTGAGATAGTATACTCAAGGTCAGGCCATCTGTGGAGAGAAACCCTTTTGTCCCCTTCCTCTTCACTTTGAGATGTCACCCTTCCAAAGTTCCTGACAGCCCACATCTCTCATCATTTCCATCTCCAACACCTCCACTCTTGGACCTTTGTCCTCTCAGATTTATGGGTAGGGCTGACCTGTAGCCCAGGGGCCAAAGGTGAAAGTTCATCAGATGAGGGAAAGGTAGATATTTCTCCACTAAATTGCTCTAAACCCTAGTTTACCAGCCAGGAGGGACAATCAAAGACATTAGCCTATTGTCACATATCTAGTAAGAGGCAGAGACATGATTGGAACCTAATTCTCTTCTTGTTCTATGTCTAGCTTTCTTTTCATTACACGGTTACCTTTTGAAATCCACAGCCCAAGTGGCCACAGTTCCAAGCACACATTTTATTAATAGAAAAATTCTGATGGTTCTCTGATTCCAGGCTAACCGTGAGATCACCCAGTTGAAGGTTAGTCCCTACATCCCTTGTCCTGACATTGCCATCATCATTATAATAAATGACAACAGTGAAAATAACTGATATTTATATACTACTTCAAAGAGTTCTATGTACATTATTTCATTTGAGCCCCACAGCTCAAATGAGTAGGTATATGGATGTTATCATCCCCCCCTTGTGGATAAGGAAACTGAGGGTTTGAGAGGTTAACAATTTGCCCAGGGTTGTACAGCTAGGAAGTATCTGAGGCAGTATTTGAATTCAGGGCTACCTGGCTCAATTCCAGCATTTTGCCCACTACATTATCTTGCTGCCTGATGAGACAATTGCCCAGCTATCACAGATTCCCTTCCACCTGTCCCATCCTCCACTCTTTCCCATCCACAAAAACTCTCCAAGCACCTGGATTTTGCCTTCCTTTGAGCTCCTCATCCTGCAGGTCACACCATGAAATGACATCATGCCTCCTCTGCTGATTCTTTCCCCAGGCAGCCTTTCAAGCAATGGTGACAAGTGGAAGCAGATTTGCCATTTCTCTCTCATGACCATGAAGAACTTCGGGATGGGGAAGAGAACTCTTGAGGAGAGAGTCCAGGAGGAAGCCCAGTGTCTGGTGGAGGAGCTCCAAAACACAAGGGGTTAGTCTACACTGTTCATCTTCTGGGCATATGGTGCCTGCCCACTTCACCATCCCCAATTTCAAATCTCCTCTGTGGTGTGAGGATTTCATTGTCTGCCTGACTCCACTGACTGGCATTATTCATCCATGCAATTACTCAATTCAACAAACATTTTATAATGTAGTAGTGCAAGGCAATGCAAGACAGATGTTGACGTTACAACATCCCGTCATAAGACAACCTTACCTTCAAAGAGCTTACAATATACTGGAACAATAGAACACATGCAGAACTAAGTAAATAGTACATGTGAATAAATACACGTGTTTCATATAAATACAATATATAAACATATATACACATACACATATTCATATATACATATACATACATGCATACACACATTTATTTGTTTATGTATCTGTGTAATAAGGAAATACAAAGTAATTTCAAGATGAGAGTGAGATGTTAACAGCTGGTACAATCTCAAAAGCTTTTGTATAGAAGTTGACATCAAAGATGAACCTTGAAGAGATTACAAGAGACAGTAAAAGAGGAAGGAAATTCCAGACATGGAGGCCAGCCTGTACAAAGGCACATTGAGGTTGGAGATATAGGTGATAGAATATCAGGAATAGCAGTTATTATCTAATACTGATGTCAGAATTAGGACTAAAGAAAGCAGTCCAGGGGAAAATATCAGGCCAATCTTAAAAAAATCTGTAACCAGTAATCAAAACTGAGGTAGAGAGAAGTTGGGTCCCTGCCCTCTTAGTGCCAGGTGACTAGGAACCCTGACATTAAGGCTGTTTTTCCTTTGGTGGCTTCCCTGCCCTTTAGCTCAGGCCTTCCACCCCACCTTCATCCCCAGCTGTGCTCCCTGCAACATAATCTGCTCTATCCTATTTAACTATTGCTTCAACTATGATGATGAGAAATTTCTGCACCTGATGGGAATGTTAAATGAAAATTTTAGGCTCATAAACACACTATGGATCCAGGTAAGGTCAAGGTTGCCTTGTGGTAATGTGACTGGTCACTGAATTCCTGTTTGAATTGTGGGCTAGGGGAGATATCAGCTCTCTGAGAAGTGTAGTCACAGCCAAATCTACAACACGCATACCATTGTGGAGAAGAATAGAGAGTGCATAAGAGTGGAGAAACTACATGAGCTTACTTCACCCCAGGAAAGAGTGTCTGTTTCCTCCTAATTTATATGAGTTGCAGATGAGGGTGCTATGTAAAGGAAACTGAACTTGGATCAGTCACACAGCCTCCAATGACCCGTAGGGTCCCTTTCAGCTCTGTTTCTATAATCACGTGAATATAGTACCATTCCAAATGGAGGTGATCCTAAAACCCCAAAAGGGAATGTGGATCAAGGTGTGTGGATGAGGAGAGAGCCACAGGATCCCTGCATCTCAAAACTCTAAGACACCAGATAGTCTGTCCACCAACCCTCTCTGGGAGTGCTGACTAGCTTCCCTCTCTTGGTATGAGGTAGCCTATAGGATACTTATATATATATGTATAAACACACACACACACACACACACACACACACACATCCTTGCTAGGTGACACTGAGCAAAACAACTAACATCTTTGAGCCTCAGTTTCCTCCATTATAAAATGGAGATAATACCTAATTAGCAGGGTTATGAAAACAAAATGAGATAATATAGGTATTTTCCTAACCTTATAGGAACTATATAAATGAAATGAGATAATATAGGTAAAGTATTTTCCCAACCTTATAGGAACTATACATAAATATAGGAACTATATAAATATATATATATATAAATAAATATTAGGTATCGTTATTAGAGAAAACCATAACTCCAAATACTCTATGCCAGTGATGTAAAGAGATGAAGGTAAATGAATTCTGCAGATAATCCCGAAACTTAACCTTCCCTAGTAGTTTTGACCTTTTCTTCTCCCTAATTTTCTGCATATTGATCATGGCATAGTTGTAAATATACAGTTGTACACACTTTTTTTTCCATTAAATACATTAGGTTATACTATTTATATACATAAGCGCAAATCCTAATTTTGTGTTCTTGTGTTCTTGTAAAGCCCCTTCATAAGGTAGATCATTGTAACTTGGATTCTCTACCCAGCCCTCACCTAGGAAAATGCTATAGTTGGAAATTTTCTCCCTGCCAAACATACAGGATCATATAAATCAAAGATCTGGTTGGAAGAAGAAAAAATCCAATAGGCTTACTTCTCTAAAAATTATGCTTAAGCTCCTTTAAAAAGGGCAGTAATGTATTGTATATATTGATTATACAAGAGACCTCAGTTTATATCTAAAGAAGAAAAAAAATCACATCACCGTAAGAAATGAAATTTAAAACTCTCATGCATCAATCACAATTAATAATGACCATATTTGCACAGTGGAGAGAGCACCGGCCCTGAAGTCAGAAGGACCTGAGTTCAAATGTGACCTCAGACCAAACACTTGACACTTACTAGCTGTGTGACCCTGGGCAAGTCACTTAACCCCAATTCCCTAAAAAAAAAAAATATAATGACCACATTTCGTTAGCAATAATTTGTCTGCCATCTTAGATGTCAAAAGCATTTTTGACAAATCATCTACATGCTCCTACTCCTTGGATGGACTTTTCTCCATATGTATGTGTGTATGTGTGTATGTATGTATGTATGCATAGATAGAGATAGAAATAGATAGATGGATGTATGGATAGAGAGATAGAGATGGATAGATAAAGATAGATATAGATGGAGAGATGGAGAGATAAATATAGAGAGATACACACACATATATAAAATATATGTGTGTAGGTCTGTATGTATGTAATGTTAAACATATACATACAGAAGAAAATATCCAAAAAGTAGGGGTGGTCCAAGATGTGGATATCTGCAGAGAGGCCAAATACAATGAGGACTGAGAACAGGCCTTTGGACTGAACAATTTAAATGTTTTTGCTCTCTTGAGAGAGAACAGAACCACCTGTCATACCATAAAGTAGAGTAGAGCACAGTCAATACCTGTCCTGGTCCCAACGGGACATGGACATGAGGTCATGAGAACTTCTCAACTTCTAGAGAGAAAAGTCAGGCTTCCACTACTCACCCTAGCTTTAGATTGGAGCATAACCAAGGCAACAAATAAAGCCAGGGCTCTGCTCTCTCCTGGCCACCTGGGAGGGCATGAGGCAAAGGCAAACCTATACTGGACCCCTGGAAGGGAAAGAAAAGGCAGAAGCAGTTCCTAGAGGTAACTATTCTTGTCCACAGGCAGAGAGAAGAGACAGGAAGTAAAGTCAAAAGCAAGATTTCAGAAATCCTGTCTGATACTTGCTGTTAAGTTAGGTCATATAACTTGCAATTAGGTTGACTCCTCAGGTCCTCTCCCCAAGGGTGAAACAGTGCCTCTTGATACTGGAAACAACCAAGAAAAAAGGGAATTTAGGAATGAGAGGGAGTCTCATACCCTTAAATGAATAGACCATTGCCCCTCCTCCTAATCCTTGTAGCTCCTACTGAATCAATAGTATTATTTTATTTATTTATTAATTCTCCCTATTCTGTATGGGGAAATGGTCCCCGCAATCTGTGTGATCCATTTGGGAATTGTTCATTTATCTGCTGGTCTGGTAGATGAGGAAATGAAGGGAATGAATGCAGGACACAATCTTCCATGCCTTTACTCAAAAGCCAGGGGATGACAACTACTCACTCTGACATTGTTAAAGATAGCAAGTAGTTGAAATCACCTCTTCATACTTCTTTACTTAGTGGTGATCATTCACATATAAAATCCCATTCCTACTGTCTTTTCAATTATCTGTAGGGTTTGCAGGTTGGGTCTTCTGCAGATTAAATGAAGAGAAATGACAGCCAACAGACTAATATTGAAAGACAAAAGCTATAGTTACTAATAAAGGATAGATAGATATATAGATAGAGAGAGATGGGGATATACATATGCATATGCATATAAATTTTATATATATACATGGCATGCATAATCTCAGAATGTCTAGTTGGAGTGAGAAGTGTAGTTAATTTCATCAGACCATCTAGGTAGGGCAGGGAGGAGGGGTCTCTATAATCTCAGAATGTCTAGATGGGATCATAGGTCTACTTAATTTTAGTTAACCTAGTTAATTAGAAGGTCTAGGTGGGACCAAAGTCTAAGACAATGGAGACCTCTCTTTCAGATAGAATCAGAATAGAATATGTTGTTGTTGAGTCATTTTTCAGTTATGTCCAACTCTTCTTGACCTCATTTGGGGTTTTCTTGGCAAAGATACTGGAGTGGTTTGCCATTCCATTCTCCACTTCATTTTACAGATGAGGAACTGAGGCAAACAGGATTAAGTTACTCAAGATCACACAGCTAGAAAATATCTGAAGCCAGATTTGAGCCGATGAAGATAAGTCTTCCTGACTCCAGGCCTGGCACTCTATCCACTGTGCCACCTAGCTTCCCAAGGTAGGACTGAAATCTAAGACAATGGAGGCCTCCTTTTGAAATAGAATCAGAATAGAATATAGACTGAGAACAAGTCTTTATTTTTACAACCTGCAGGTTCCATTTCTTTCTGCAACCTCTAAGGTTAAATATTGGAAGGGGAGAGAGGATGGTTCCCTTAAGCTCACAGGATACAGGTTCAATCCATTCACTCCACACAATCATCATGTCTTCTGTAGTTGAAATCATTATATCTATATAGCTCATCATCTAAAAATGTTCATAAAGGTCTCATTGAGTCATATTCCATGTAAAGGGGCCCCAAAATGGGAGATCTTTGGGACTTCACATGTCTGCTTCTTCTTTGATGCATTTATTAATGTTGTCTTCAGGAGAAAATGAATGCACAGTCAGAATTCAGCTATGAAAAATTGATGGCCACTGGATCTAATTTATTTGTTGCTGGTACAGAAACAACAGCCAGCACTCTGAGATATGGGTTTTTACTGCTCATGAAATACCCAGAGGTACAAGGTAAGAGAAACAATTTACTGTGATCCACACAATTGAGAAGACATCAAGATGGAAGAGAGAGAACATGTTGAGCCCTGGCCTTGGTGCTGACTGCTTACTGTGAGCAGCAACACTTCACCTGGGACAATGCTTTAAATGTAGCAGCTGCTTAACACATGCTTATGGTCTCAGGGGAAATTTAACCAATAAATAAAATGAGGTCATTTCTCTGAGCATAATATCATTTGTTAATAGGGTCATGTGACCTATTAATAAAGGACAGATCAATGGCTACCTAAATTTGTGCCAAAGACCCTGAGTGAGAGCAGTAGGGTCTTTTATATCTAGTTATGTCTTCCTTCTGGCTGGACTGACAGTGCATCATTGGGACCTTCCCTGACAATCCCACTTGGTGGACATTTTAATGTGAGGAGGTTGGCTAAGAGTTCTCCTTGTTATTGTTCAGTCGTGCTTTTTTTTTTTCAATTCTGCCTGACTGTTCTTGTTCCCATTTGGGTTTTTCTTGGCAGAGTACTGGATTGGTTTGCCATTTCCTTCTCCAGTTCATTTTATAGATGAGGGAAACTGAGGCAACAAGGGCTAAGTGATTTGCCCAGGCTCACACAGCTAGTAAATATCTGAAGCCAGATTTGAACTTAGAAAGAGGAATCTTCCTCACCCAGGCCCAGAACTTTTGTCTGCTGCACCACCTAACTGCCCTAAGAGTTCCTCCCTCCCAATCTGTGGGAGGGAGGAAGGCAGTGAACTGACCCTCAGATGTGACTGATTATGCCCCTTTCTAATTCTTAAGGAATGTGAGTTGCTGGTAATCTTAACTAGAAAAAATTTAAGCCATCTTAATCAAGTTTTCACTGACTTGTTCTCTCCTTGGTAGACCAGGTCACCTCAGACTTTAATGAAGAGAGTAAGAACAAGGCTTGTACTCTGTGGGGCAGGGTCTAACTCAAACTGGGTTCAATTTATAGAATAAACAGAAGATATGGTTCCATTTTGGTGAGGCCCTGACCAAACTAGTTAAGGAGCAGATGACTTGAGGGCTAGGAGTGATCACCTCACTCAGTCATGACATAATAGCACCTACCCTGCTGGGTTGTCATGAGGCTCAATCAAGACAACAGTAGTAAAGCATTTAGCATGGTGCCTGGCATGTAGTAAGCAGTATATAAATGTTAGTTGTTGTTTTTATTCTATATTAACACCAGTTCAGTGCCTGCTATGCCAATTCCACAAAGTGCTTCCTAACATCTCGTGTATCTTACCCTTCTCTCCCCTAACATTGCTACTACCTCAAAATGGGCCCCTTTCACCTCATTCCCAGGCTATTGTAAGAGCCTGCCAGTTGGTGTCCCTGCCTCAAATCTCTCCTCACTGAGACCCATCCTCCAATCAGCTACCAAATTAGTCTTCCTAAAGCACAGGTAATAATGCCTCAATTCAATAAAGATGAGTGACTCCATTTTTACCTCCAGGATCAAATAGGAAATCCTCTGTATGGCTTTGGAAACCTAATTAAGTTTAAGACTGCATTAAGACGTTTGAGATGCTCTGTATCTTGTTTGTACATAGTTGTTTGCATTTTATTTTCTTCATTAGACTGAGCTCTATCACAGTACAAACTATCTTCTTCCTTTCTTTATGCTGACAGCACTTAAAACAATGCCTGGTACACAGTAGGCACTTAATAAATGCTGTTGACTGACTAATCAATAAACATGCTCATTAGACTTTGCAACCGTCTGAGCTATTCATTGTCATTCATCTCAATATAGCCAAAGTTCATGAAGAAATTGACCGACTGGTTGACTCAAGCAGAGGCCCTGCATGCAGGACAGAGTCAAGATGCCTTACATGGATGTTGTTGTGTGTGAGATACAGAGATATGTTAATCTTCTCCCCTTCAGTCTTCCCCGATCAGCACCCCAAGACATCCACTTCAGGAACTATGTGATTCCCAAGTTCAGATTTCTTTCTTTTCATTATGATTTTCACAAGGCATAAAAATATCCTGTTTGTAGTGGGCAGAAAACCTCAACTTTATTTGCTTACTATGTCACATAGAGATGCTTAGAGAAGCAGTTGTATCATAGAAAACAGAGAACTGGCCTCTAGAGGCAGGGAGAGCTGTGTTCAGGTCCTGTTTCTAACACATATTGGCCATGTTAACACATACTGGGCAGCCACCTTACCCCTCAGGGCCCCAGGCATCTAAGACTCCAAATTATAGAGTAGGTATCTACATTGGCAGAGGGAATTTCCTCAACAATCCCAGCTCTGATTCCCTGTATTGGTGAAATGCCAGGACCATGTCCCTGCCAAATGGGGCCTTTCATTCTGTTCACTGATAGAAGAAAGGCAGTATGTTATATTGGCTCTAGCCCAAGTCTAAGAGCTAGGAGATCTGGGACCTACTTCTGGCTTTGCCACTCAGTAGCACTGTAACTGAGGATGTCACATCATCGCTCTGGCCTTGATTTCTTCTACAGGAAGAATGGGTTGTATAGATGGTCTCTAGCTTCCAATATAGCTCTGGCAACCTGTATGTGTGAAAGCAGAGCTAAAGCAAATCATTTTAGCTAGAATGAGATAGGAGCTGAGATCTGTTATTTTCCTATGGTAGGAAGAGAAAGGGGGACTAGGAAACATGCCACCAGGTCCTATGGATAAGGAGTGTTGAGGTGAGCTATAGAGTGACCCGGGCAAGTCATAACCTCTCTAAACTTTCGTTTTATCACAGAAGAACTGACAGGAAAGTCTATTGTATGATGACTATTTCATGCTTGGAAAATATGAAACATTAAGTAACATTTAATTAACTTAAAATATTAATTGAATGTTAAAATATTTTATATTTTAAAAAATAACTCTTGGTATAGATCAGTGTCCTAATATTGAAAGCAGCCTCTGAAAAAACATCAAGGGCATGTACAAAACTTGTCTCCATTTTCCATGAATCTTATACATCAATGTCATATTTACACTATCAGCAACTGCATGTCTCATCAAAATCACTTCTGAGATATCATCAGATAGAATGCTAGAAGGTATGTACTTAAGCCATTTACTCTCAAAAAAGAGATTGAGTGTTATTCATATTTCATCTATATTAAACGCATATACCTTGAACAATTCATGATAGACATTTTGTAATACATGTACGTATATGACAATATCCTAGCTATAACCCTAATTTTTTTGTTTCAGGGCATGATTATATTCCCTTTCCTCCACTCCATCTTGTGTGATAGAAAAGCATTTCCCAACCCATACTAGTCTGACCCAGAGAACTTCTTGGACAAGTCCAGAAACTTTCAGAAGAATGACTACTTCATGCCTTTCTCTTTTGGTAAAAATAATGCATGCTTTTGTCCATTTTTTCAGTTTCATTGACCGCAGCATAATAGAGGTATTGGTAATCAAACTCCAAAGGGGATTGATGTACTTGTTGGAACCACAGAAATATTCAGACAGACTGAATACAACATGGGTTAATGGAAAGCAGGTTACATTTAGACTCAAGAGATGATGGTTTGAATCTCAACTCTGATACTTCTAATGATGTAACTATGGCCAAATCACTTAATCTCTCAGTCTCAGTTTCCTCAGGTATAATATAAAGATACTAATACCTACATCTTATAGTTGTTATGGGAAAAGTGCTTGGGAAACATTAGAGCACTACATAAAGTGAATGATAATAATAATAATTATTATGTTTATATATTAATATTACACAAATTAATTTTTATAATGATATAATATGTAATATGTTAATAGTAATAATTATTATTATTAGTTTATGCCATTCATTAAGAAAATTGGAAGGTATTGTTCAGTGATTAACAGTTGTACCAGTTTAAAGGTAAGTACAGGAACTTAATGCTTGCTGATTGATTGTTAAGAATGCTGAATTTGGGCCTGGAGACAGGAGTACCTGAGCTCAAATCAGGCCTCAGACACTTGAGACTTACTAGCTGTGTGACCCTGGGCAAGTCACTTAACCCCAATTGCCTCACCAAAAAAAAAAAAAAGAATGCTGGATTTGGAATCAGGGGAAACTGGGACTTTAATTCTATTTTTAATTCATTTATATTATAATATATTTAATCCTACATATATTAATCATATAGCCATGTGCAAGTCATTTACTCTATCTGAGCTTTAGTTTCCTAGTAAAAAATAGGGATAGTAATTCCTTTGGTAGCTGCTTTATAAGGTTATTGTGAGGATAACACTCAAAAATTCTGGAACTTTAATTCCTATATGAATGTCAGGTTTTAGTTTTTCAATAACCCAGCCATTCTCAACACCCATCCTCACAGAAGAGAGGCAATGTGAAGCATAGTGAATGGAAGTCTGACCTTGGAGTCAGAAAGCCCTGGGACAAAGTTCTGCCTCAGAAATTTAGTCACTTTCTGTTTGTGTCTGTGGAGTAAGTCACTTATGTTTTCAGGTCTCTAGAAAATTCTTTAAGACTCCCAGTTATGGAGGATTTGCTTACCTATATCTGTGAAAGGAATCATGAAGTCACAGGTCCAGTCCACCTCCCTGCCCCACTACATGACCTGTGCTCTAGATCACAAAGGGATTTGCCCAGCTAACTCCTATCTAGCTCCTTTTTCCTCAACTGCTTCTTTCTAATTATTGCTTATTCTCAGAACAAAATTCACCAGGTTTTCAATTATCTTGAAATTATTGCTTGTGAATGTTGCTTTTCTGATTATGACATTTCAAACCCGTCTCAGGAGCACCTCAGCCACCTGGATGAGCATCTATTTCCTTCCCTGCTTAATTGACAATGGGACCACCAGATCTGCTTGGCCTCTCTAGTATGAGATGGTTCATTGCCATCTCCACTGACCATCAGTGAGAACCTAAGAAGATAACTCACTACATCTCTCCTGTCAGCTTCTCCTTGATCAACATGTTTAAGTCTTTCCTGATGGTACAGTTTAATTAAGCGGCTGTCATGAAGCAGACTCTTTGGTTCCTTTTACGAAAACGCATCTGTCTTGGAGAGGGCCTGGCTCGGATGGAGGTGTTTCTGTTCCTGGCCACTATTCTGCAGAACTTCACCTTGAAGCCCTTGGTTGATCCAAAGGAACTTGACATCACCCCACTCATGGCTGCAATTCTCAATGTCCCTCCAGTTTACAAATTATCTCTTCTTCCTAGATAAATGATGCCCTGTGGCCACAACTTCATTGCTTCGTTCCCACAAATTGACAGCACAGTCAATTTCTATTTTAAATGATAATCTTGGTGTTTCATGTTGGGGAGACACTTCTGCCCTCTTCAATTAAGAACAGTGTTTGGACAGCTCCTGCAAGAGAGACATACATGACCAAGGAACAATGGAGTCAGCAGAGTCTAGTACTTAGCCACTCTGCCTTGGCAGCAGCAAAGAGTCGAAGGGAAATCATATGCTCAGTTTAAGAGTTCATTCCTAATCTTAAGGAGTTCTGGAAAGTTTGCAAATTGTCCTTCATGACCTGGTAATTGTTTCTAAATTTTGTTACAGTGCACTTTACAGAGAAATAAAGGAATCACATCTTAGAATTGTCTCAAAAGCCTCATATTTCCACAAGACTGTAACTATATGTGTATATGTGTATGTGTGTATATATATGTATATAGCATATATACACATACAGTCTGTCTATCTATCCATCTTTCTGTCTATCTGTCCATCTATCTATCTGTCCATCCATCCATCCATCTATCTATCTATCTATCTGTCTTTCTATCTATCTATCTATCTACCTTTTGTAGCCCACCATTTCAGAATCAGGCTGCTACATCTGCCTGTCAGTGTTCTAGGGTACCCTGAGTGACTTGCAAGGTGTCTCTTCTCTATTGACTTTGTCTCAAGCCCTGATATAGTGGTTTCCCTCTCCACCCATTACTATTAGCAGTGCAACAGCACATTCCCTGGCACATAGTAGACACTTAATGCTTTTTGACTCCCTGTTTTGTGCTGGTGACTAGCCCCAGTTACATTTAATCACTTAAGATAAACTAATTTTTAGAAAGGGAATTAATTTCAAAGATATAGCAAGAATAAAGTACAAACTTTACCCCCAGTACACCAGGGGTATATCCTTTCTCCTGTACCACCTTGGTCTCCAGGTAAAGTAGGCTCACTGTTAGCACAATTATATACATATACATGCATATATATGAATTCACTCCCAACAAAGCACCACATTACTTTAGAAGGAATCTTGTGAACAAGATGGAGAGATGTATGCTACACAATAGCATATTTAGGTGTATTCAAAACTTATTGAATGCCTGGAACCAAAGCATAGATGTTAATTGTTTCACCTCACTTTGGAAAAAGGCACCTAATGCAGTCCCCGAGGGAGCTCTGCTTGACCACGTGTCATTCAAATTTTTTTTGTCAATAACCTGGATAAAATCCAAGAGAACATACTTAGAAGGTTTGCACAAGACAGAAAATGGGGAGGGATACCTAGTGAACACATTGGATGACAGAATTAGTAATCAAAACAATCTTGGTATGCTAGAACATTGGATTGTATCTAACAAGATGCAATGTATTAGAAATAAATGTAAAATCTTACAACTGAGTTTAAAAGAATCCAGATCCCCAAGGATAAAATGCAGAGGGCATGCCTGCACAGCAGTTTGTCTGAAAAAGGTCTAGGAGGTTTAAGTGCAGTGTTGGCTCCATAGGAATCAAGAATATACTGTAGCTACCAAAAAAAATGACCAGTTCCATTTTAGGCTTCATTAGGCTTGATGTCCCAGACTGAGAAGATGACAGTCCCACTGTATTCATCAAACCATGACTATAGCAGTGTTGGGTCCTGCGTTCCTGAGGAAAGGCCTGGATAAGCAGGAATGTGTCTAGAGGGGGCAGCCAGTGAATGCTTTTGAGATCACACAGTGGAAGGGATCTGTTGAAGGGAACTGGGGATGTTTAGCTTAGAAAACGATAAAGTTGAAAAAGGGATATGCTAGCTGTCTTCCAATATCAGAAAGACTTTGCCAGGGAAGAAGGGATTGATTTGTTCTGTGTGGCTCCAGAGGGCAGAATTAGAGGCAAGCCCCAGACTTGTCACCTTCCTTCCAGGAAGAGTTCCAAAGAGTTAGAGCTCTCACAAAGCAGAAGGGCTGTCTCTGAAGAGGGTAGAAGAGGGTCGCCTTCAGTAGAGACCTTCAAGCCAAAGGCTAAGAACCCACTGGTCAGGTTGTAAAGGGGATTCTTTCCCAGCAAAGTATTGGTCTAGAGTAGACACTGAGGGCTTGCTAAAAAGAATAAGTATTGAAATCTTAGAGTGTACTTACTTAAAATTGCCTGGGTTCTTTGATCTGTTCCTTTTTGCCCTCCCAATGAGAGGAGTGAGAAAGAGTTAGTGCCAGAGGGGTACCTAGAAATATCATTGTCATCATCATCATCATCATCATCATCGTCGTCGTCATCATCACATTTATATTATACTTTCCAAAGGGCAGTTAGGTTGCACAGTGGATAGAGCTCCAGGCCTGGAGTCAGGAAGACTCAGCTTCCTGAGTTGAAATCAGGCCTCAGAGACTTGCTAGCTGTGTGTCCCTGGGCAAGTCACTTAACCCTGTTTGTCTCTGTTTCCTCATCTTTAAAATGAGCTGAAGAAGGAAATGGCAAACCACTACAGTATCTCTGCCAAGAAAATCTTCAATGGGGCACAAAGAGTTAGTTAAGACTGAAAAACTACTGAACCTGAACAAATCTTCACTACAACCCTGGAGGTAGGTGCTATTTTTAGCTCCGTTTTACAGAGGATGAAACTGAGGCTGACTGTCTTTAAGGATTTGTGCAGGATCATACAGCTAGTAAGCATCTGAGGCAGAACTGAAACTCATTTTTTCCTGTCTCCAAGTCTAGCTCTCTACCCACCTGCCACTTAGGTGTAAACAAACAAAAACCATTAAGATATACAAAGTGCTTTACATATGTTATTCCATTTAAGCCTCGAACATCTGGACAAATTATACAATTCAGAAAGTTCCCTATCCATCTTCCACTGAGATTACTTATGACATCACTGAGACAAACCTCCCATTTGCCTCATCTTTTTTTTTTCTTTTTTTTTTTTGGTTAGGCAATGCGATTAAGTGACTTGCCCAGGATCACACAGCTAGTAAGTGTCAAGTGTTTGGTCTGAGGTCAGATTTGAACTCAGGTCTTCCTGACTTCAGGGCTGGTGCTCTATCTACTGCGCCACCTAGCTACCCCCAAAGGGCATTTCTAAAGGCAGGTATCAGGACAGAAAGTTGAGAGGGATGTTAAAGACCAAATTTTTCCACATAGTGAGTCTCCTAGTCCATTTTTCTCTTAGTAAAATTTTATCTGGCGCCTGTTCCAACATCATACCACTACCTCTAATAGGCGCAGACTCTTCCTTTCTTTCTTTTAGCTCTTTTTAACTCCCCACCTTCTCCCTAATGCAGGATGTAGTTTAGTTGGAGGGTCTTGGATAGAAAAAGAGAGGATTTCCATTATCTTTGTGTGAGGCTGTGCAAGGTTTAAGAATCTTATACTAATCCCCATATGGAAAGGAGGTTGAGATAACCTCCCAGAACTATGGAGGTAATCTCCCAGAACTATTTCCTTGAATGGAGCCTTGGGGTGGGAATTCTCATCCTGATCTCTGGAGAATGGAAACCTTCCCAGAGGCCGGGTTCTCTAAGGGTGTGGTGAAAAACAGATTCTCACTCTCCGAAATACTGACCTTCTACTTGGCCGGAAGAGAAGAAACTAAGGAGTGGATTAGAAACCACATCTCAGGAGCTGGAAGAGTCAGTCAGTCCACACAACAGCTGGATCAGGCCAAGAGCACTGACTGGAAAATGGGAATTGTCTGTCCTCTCTCTTTGTAAACACCCACTTTGGGGAACAGTAATGAAAAACAGGCTAGTTTAGCAAGTGCTGCTCCCCAGAGCTGGCTCTGTAGATGACCGTTGCTACTTTTTAGTATAGGGCTAGGGGTGGGGAACCTGGGACCTCAAGGCCACATATGGCTCTCTAGGTCCTCAAGTGTGGCCTTTTGACTGAATCCAAACTTCACAAAACAAATCCCCTCAATTAAAGGATCTCTTCTGTAAAACTTGGACTCAGTCAAAAGGCTGCTCCCAAGGACCTAGAAGGCTACATGTGACCTGGAGGCCCCAGGCTGCATCCCCCCCCCCAAGAATAGGCAATTTAATTTGATTCAACAAACATTTATTAAATGTGTTCTATGTGCAAGACTGTGTCAGGCAGAATCCTCTGAGTGTACTCACAATTCTAACAAAATCTTAGGGCAGCTGGGTGGTGCAGTGGATAGGGCACTGGCTCTGGAGTTGGGAGGATTTGAGTTCAAATGTGACCCCAGATGCTTACTGGCTGTGTGACCCTGGGCAAGTCACTTAACTCTGATTCCTTCTGAACAAACAATTTTAACAAAATCTTAAATCCAATCTTTGGCAGAAGCCCTCTTTTGGTTCCTCCCTTCCCTACACACACAGCTAAATGCTTTCTTTCTGAGATTAGCGTCTATTTACAATATATACAAGTTGTAAGCTCCTAGAGGGCAGTAATAGTGTTTTCCTTTCTTTAGACTCCCCAGGGCCAGACACAAGAGCTTAATAAATGCTTGTTGATTGACTGAATGTTAACCAAAGAATACTGGGCTAAAATGTGGGATTGAATGAGCAGTCAAGAAACAAAGATAATATACTCTGTATTGTTTGCTGTGTGATCTTTGCAAATCACTTTCTTTTTCTGAGCTTCAGTTACTAGATTAGTAAAACTGAAAAGGGTTGGACTAGATGGTCTCTTAACCAGCTCTAAAATTAAATCTGAGGTTTTCTGGCAAATCATAGATTTAAAGGGACCTTAGAAGTCATCTAGTTCAATCCTTTTGTTTTACAGATGAGGAAACTGAGGTACTGAGAGAAGTGGACTGCTCGAGGGACCATCAGAGACATGTTTGGAACCTTCAAATCCAGTGCCATTTTCCCTGTTCTACAGAAGGAATTTTGACAAAACATGTTTTATTCATACATGCTCATGAGCTAACATGAAAGACAATGGCGGAGTTCAACTAGGTATTGTGTGATTGTTCAGACTCACCTGACAGTTGGTAAAAAGAACATAAGTTTTGAAGGTGGCAGTGAAGTTGGCCTTTGATGTCTCCACCAGATGAGTCATAGAGGATGGTGACTAGAAGAGGAAAGTAGGGAACTAGGACTTCAGAGAATTCGTCTCTATCAACCAACTAGAAGTCATGAGGGAGGAGGACTGCATGTGGTCAGACGAAGGAGGGAGAGAGTGAAATGGTGATAGAAGCTTCATTGTGGACATTGTGACACCCGTTTGACTCATATCTAAATGGAAAATTCTGTGGAAAATCATGGCAAAATTTGGTTGCCTGGAGAAGTTCATCGGTATTATATGCCAGTTCTACAACAGCATGCCTGCCCGAGTTCTGGATAATGGACAATGCTCTCATGGCTCCCAGTCATCTATGGAGCGAACCAGGGCTGTGTGCTTGCTTCCATGCTATTTAGCATGATGTTTTCAGTAGTGTTGTCAGACACCTTCAACAAGGATGAAAATGGTATCCAGGTCAACTACCACACTGATGATAAATTATTTAACTTGAAAAGGCTACAAGCCAAGACTAAAATGGAGGAAGAGTTGGTGCTTGACTTTTTTTGTTTGATTGTGTACTCAGTACAGCCTCTGAGACTGAGTTGCAACAAAGTACGGATTGATTCTCTGCTGCTTGTGCTAGTTTTGACCTGACCATCAACACCAAAGAAATAGACGTTCTCCACCAGCCAGCACACCATCCATACATGGAACCATTGGTTACAGCAAATGGAGAAATACTGAATGCTGTGCATAAGTTCAGTTACCTTGGCAGTATACTTTCCAGGGATGTGCACATAGGGATGAAGTTGACACACATTGCCAGAACTAGTTCAGGGTTTAGGAGGCTTCAAGGGAAAGTGTGGGAGAGAACAGGTATTAGTCTGCCTCCCAAACTGAAGGTCTACAGAGCCCTTATGCTGACCTCATTGTTGTTTGCCTATGAAACCTGGACAGTCTATCAGTGGCTCAGGAGAAATGTGAGATGCACAAATTTGGAGACACCTTCATTCCAAATGTTCATATAGACTATTTCTACCCAACCTGTGGTAGAGCCTTCCCAGCTTGTCTGATCAGCCAAAGTTGGACACATGGTACAGGATTTGAACCCATGTTCTATAATTCCAGAGCCATACTCATTCCATCAGTTTCTGCTTTGAAAATGCCTTGTTGCTGCTTCCCACTAGGCATAGTGACCCCTGGACTCCAGAATGACCTCCAGAGACCATCTCCCTCCTCTAGCACCACCCCCAGGAAATCCACTCAGCAGTTAAGCTATCGGGATAGGATTGTCCTATCAGAATGCAAGGTCCCTTATATATTTGAGTCCCTAGTGCCTAGCATAGTACCTGAAACATGGACACTTAATATTAAATTATTAGTTCACTCATTCACTCATTCATCCATCCGTCCATTCACTCTCTGCTTCCTTCTTATGAAGAAAGGCATTTAGTGGTGTATGTTGGGTTACTCCAGCAGTAATTTGCATGTGATTTTTCAGAGCAGTAGACTACTCACTACAACTACTACTGCTACTACTAATATTAACTAGCATTATATAGTGCTTTGAGGTTTGCAAGGCATTTGACATGTTATTTCACTTGCTATAGTATATAGGTAGATTTATTATTTAATTTCTGACTGCCTCAGTTTCTTTAATTATAAAATGGGGATAATAATAGTACCCATCTCCAAGGGTTGTTGGGTGAATCAAATGAGATAATATTTGTAAGGTATTTAGCAAATAATAGGAACTTAATAAATGGTTATTTCCTTCTTCTCTCCTTTCCTCCTTCTTCCTTCCTTCCTTCTTTTCTTCCTTCCCCCCTTATTCTCTCCCTTCCTTCCTCCCTCTTTTCCTTCCCCCCTCCCTCTTTTCCATCCTGCCTCCTTCTTTTTCTTCCTTCCATCATTTCTCTCTCCCTTCCTCCCTCTCTTGCTTCCTTCCCTCCTTTCTCCTCCAAGCTATGTGACCATACACAAGACATGGAATCAGAAAAATTGGATTCAAATCCTGGCTCTGATGTTGAAATTTTTCTCTGACCTTGATCAAGTCATTTAACTTCTCTGAGGCTCTATTTCTTCAACTTCAAACTAAAGATATTGAACTAGCTGCTTGAAGATCATGTTGAACCAGCTGATGGTCAATTAAAGGAAGGAATCATGCTCATCCTGGAGAGAAGACTCAGGGGGACCATGAGAGCTGTGCTAAAGAATTGGGAGGGCTGTTCTATGCAGAAAGGATTGGATTGGTTCTATTTGGTCTTAGAGGGCAGAACAAGGAGCAGTGTGAAAATTAAAGCCATCCAAAAGTGGAATGGGTTGCCCCACCTAGGAGGTCTCCAGGTTAGATGACCATTTGTTGAGTATGTTAGAATAAGGATTCCTTGTGTGTGGTTCGGCCTAGAAGGCCACTGAGATCCCTTCCAATTCTCAAATTACATGATTCTAGGATGTCTAAGTTCCCTTCCAGTCCTAAATTCAAGATCCTGGGAATTTCCTGATGAATTGTTCATCTAGATCATAAAAGAATTTCCCATGCCGGGAGTTCCCCACACCACTGAAATTACAAGCCTGGCTCACCCCCTCACATCCCACGCTTCCCCAAAGAGTAATTTTTAAAAAGTCGTTTTCCTGGGCTATTTTAATACTACTCACTGAAGCTGTAGGGTAGAGTACAGGGCAAATTCCCGCAACCTTCCCCTCCATCCCTCCCTCCACCCCCAGTTTCCAGGAGTCGAAGGGTTATGAGCAGCTCCAAAAGCCTGTTTACACGGCAGTTAATCAATGAACCAGAATCAGCGAAACCATCCAAGTCAGGGAAAATGTCTCTAAAACATTCATTTCCCGGGGCTCTGGAGGGGGAGGAGATATTGTCGGGTTACTCCCAGCTGTCAGTCATCCCAAACCTGAAGTGGGGGAGGGACTAAAAGGCGGGCCTGAGCTCCCCTCCTGCCTTCAGTAGGGCTGGGGCTTCCTCCTGGAGAAGCTGGAGAACACTCACTTGGGTGTCCTTGGATTCGGACGCGAAGTCAGGGCTGGAGAAGAAGGGGTGCCTTTGAAGAAACGGGCCCAGGAATATGTCCGAAGTGCTCCCGGCCCTCTTTCGGCTCCTGGTGCTGTTTGGTGGGGTGGCTTCTGTGACATTTCAACATCATCGTTATGATGATCTCATGCGGACCTTATACAAGGTACACAATGAGTGCCCCCACATCACTAGAGTTTACAGCATCGGGCGCAGCGTCAAAGGAAGACATCTCTATGCCCTGGAATTCAGTGACTTCCCTGGAATGCACGAGCTCTGTGAGTACTGAACATTTATTGTGCATGGTACCGGTTGGGGGAGTTGGCTGGTGTGTTTCCGGGGCAGGAGCCTTGACCAAAATAATACCTCTCTCCCACACATCACTAAGAGCTGAAATTCACTCAGGTACTCCACCCAGGCTAATAATCTAGACCTTTCCCTCCATGCTTTTGCTCATCGACATCTCTCTGTCCTAGTTTTATTTCCTCAGGGCCTAGGTAGTCTTATTCTACTCCAGTTTCTCTGACTTTGCTTAAAAATTTGAGCTGCACTCAGATGTCTTGAGGGGAAATAGTGATAGTACTGGGTTTGGGGGGAGAAGGGATAGTATAGGGGGAGATAACTCTTAGAGGTTCCTGAAGAAAATTGACTTTTTGATGCCTTCCCTGTAAGTTTGAAAACTAACGTTCTTTTCTCTGTACCAATGGACAAGCAGCCTTCAGTTACCCTGAGGTCAAGTAATGATCTAGAAGTCTAAAGGGACACACACAAGCACTGCACCAGTATGGTAGGGTATGGGAGCAGGGGCTAGTGGTGATTGGGCAAATGCTCCCTGTTTCGAGTCGAGCCCCTTGTTTGGGCCATAACTAAAAATGACTTCCAAACTCATACACAATCATTGAACTGGAAGCGGTAGATCATTGCTTCAGTATCCTGATTTTAGATGTGTTATAGTTCATAACAGGAATAGGGGACCTTTTCTCTGTGGGAAGGCTGGGGTGAAGGTGGGGGTAACTAGTACATGTAAAAATGATCCATATACTGGGATGGAGATAGATAGATGGAGAGGGAGAACTAGAAACCGGGCCAAGGAGTGGAAAATAAACAAAGTTGGGGTTGGGGGAAGAGAGATTGAATTAAAAAGGGAGGAAAAGGAGGAAAGCAGAAAGGAAGAGATAGCAGGTAGGGGGAAGGGGAGAAAAAAAGGGGAGTATACAACCACAGATGCGTGAAGATTTTATAGATCTAGCAAAGGAGTGCTTAGGTTTTATAGATATTGACTTCAGGATCTTAAACAGCACCATTTCAGGCGCATCTAGGTGGTGCAGGGGGATAGAGCACTGGCACAGGAATCAGGAGGACCCGAGTTCAAATGCGGTTTCAGACACTAGGCTGTGTGATCTTGGGCAAGTCACTTAACCCTGATTGCCTCAAAGAAAAAAAAAACAAACCAAAATTACTGGAGGTGTCCTTCCGAGGCACATTCTCCAGCCCTCACTGGCAGAGTGGCATAAAGTTCAAGACATGGGCATAGAGGATAAAGTGCAAGGCAAGGTCACTGAAATAGATACTTTCCAATTCTGAGATTCATTGATTTTTGAATTCTCTAATTCAGTGAGCCAACCCCATCTTTGGAATTTCTAAACCTATGACTATAGGTTTTTTTTTTGACCTTTCCAAGCCTCAGTTTTCTCATGTGTAAAATAGGAATAAAATACCTGTAGTGCCTACACCTCCTGGGGTTGTCCTGAAATTCTGATGAGATCGTTTATATATTATTTATCTGTATAAAGATTCTGAAGCACTTAATTCAACTCCTGGCTCCAATGGGTCAGGTGCTTAGAGCTTAGCTTGGCTTTATATCTTCCCTCTCTGGGTTCAAAGAGAATCTAGGAACAATCAGTTTAAGCCCAAAGTCTCTTCTACCCACCATCATTCCTCAGTGGTGGGTGCCCCAGTGTCTTTTAACCAATTAACATCAATTAGCATTTACAAAGGGATAATTACGGAGAATATAGATTAAGAACGGAAGAACAAACATCCCTCCCCCTCCATGCTCTGCCTCTGTCAAATCCTGGTATGGACTCCAGCTCCTGGACTTTCATGTGCTTTGCTATTTCTAATCTTCTGAATCGTACAAAGTCATAGCCATTTCCTTGCGCTTATGGGGCAGAAATATGGGGGAGGGGGAAGGGGGGATTGTAAAAGCCTGAAGTTCCTTTCTCCACCTGGAGGCTTAATGGCATTCCTCTACTAAACACTGCCCTGGAGGAAAGAAAAAATGCCCAGATGATTGAGTTCCCTTTGAATATGCTATGGTTCCACAGCGGGTCGAAAAGGTTCCTCTTCTCCTTCTCTTGGTAAGTGGATTGAAACCAGTCAGAATACTTGGGCTTTCTCTGAATTGGGGAGCAAAGCAATTTCATTATTTGCCCCAGACTCTTTTCTGTAGGCTGGCAACTAAGCGTGAGTCTCCATTGACCATCCATCCATTACACACATTCATTCAA
Source organism: Vombatus ursinus (assembly GCF_900497805.2). Taxonomy (NCBI): domain Eukaryota; kingdom Metazoa; phylum Chordata; class Mammalia; order Diprotodontia; family Vombatidae; genus Vombatus; species Vombatus ursinus. The sequence continues at coordinate 23,200,433 of NW_020940527.1, forward strand.
CTCTCGCATCTATGTTGATTTTATACATACACACCTTTTAACACTTTTCTGCTTGGACATTCTGCTGTGTCTAACTCAGTGTCTAAAATCAGACACATCATCTTCCTTCCCCCTTCCTTCTCCACACGAAAAAAAAGCCAATTTGTTTAACAATAACACTTTTATTCCAAACCTTTAGCCTTGAAACATTGGATCTAGCTTCTACATCCCTTATTCTTTCGTCTATTATTTTGAATTCAACCTTTATTACTCCTCCAGAATGCCCCTCCTACCCTCTTCCTTCCTACTGCTACCACTCTAGTCCAATCCCCATTGTGTTATTTCCTATTTTACTTTAATCTTTCCACCAGTCCACCATTACCCGATCGACTGGGAGATTTGGAGATGGATGAGACCTTAGAGGTCATCTTGTCTAATTCCCTCATACACTTTTCTGATTACTCCCAGCCAAGCCTCAATTGCTTTAATTTCCTACACACTTGCTGCTGAACTAAGGTCGAGAAAATCACACAGCCCTTCTGATTGGTTGGGTTCTCACTGACGCTAGGCAATCCTGCTATGCCTCCTTTGTCGATCTCTCTGCCCGCGAGCATGCTCATGTCTCCTCCATCCTGAAAAAACCTTCACTTGACCCTTGCATCCCATAGTCCTATAGCTCTTCTTCCCTTTGTAGCTAAACTCCTTGAAAAGGCCACATATACTAGTTGTGTTACCCTGGGCAAGTCACTGAAACCCCAATTGCCTCAAAAAAAAAAAAAAAGAGAGAGAGAGAATGCCATCTATGATGGGTAACTCTACTTTCTCTACTCTTACTGTCTTTTTAACCCCTTTAATCTGGCTTCTGACTTCATTATTCCACTTAAATTTCTCTCCTAAATTACTAATGATTTCTTAGCTGCCAAATCTAATGTCCTTTTTCAATCCACTTTCTCCTTGACCTCTTTGCAGCCTTTGCTACTGTTAATCACCCACCCTCTCATCCTTGATACTCTCTTTTCTTCAGGTTTACAGGACACCACTCTCTCCTGGTTTTCCTCTTACCTATCTGACTGCTCCTTCTCTGTCTCCTTTGCTGGTTCTTCCATATCATGCCCTCTAAAACAGGTATCTTTCAGGGTTCTTTCCTGGGCCATTTTGTCTTTTTGAAATTCACATCTCCAACTGCCTCTCAGACTTCTTGAACTGGATGTCCAGTAGACATCTTAAACTCAATATGTACCAAATGGAGCTCATTATCTTTTCCCCAAATGCTCCTGCTCTTCCTACCTTCCCTACTATTGTACTATCTTCCCAGTCCCCTCAGGCTTCCAACATAGGATACATCTTAGACTTCTTATTGTCTCTCATCTCCCTCTCCTCAACCCAATCTGTTCCCAAGGCCTCTCACTTTCACCTTTGCAGCATCTCTTAAATATGCACCCTTCTCTCCTCTTGATACTGCTACCCTACTAGTTCAGGATTTTAGTCACCTCTTGCCTGAATTATATTGTAATAGCCTTTTGCTGAGTCTGCTTGCCTCAAGTCTCTCCCTACTCTGGTCCATCTTCCATTCAGCCACCAAAGTGAGTTTCCTAAAGTGAAGTTCCAATCATGTCACCCCTCTACTCAATAAATTCTAGTGGCTCCCTATTGCCTCTAGGAGCAAATACAAAATGCTCTGTTTGGCACTCAAAACCCTTCATAATCTAGCCCCTTCCTACCTTTACAGTTCTCTTACACCTTAATCTCTAACACACACCCTTCAGTTTAGTGATACTGGCCTCTGTCTCTATACTGCAGGCATTTTCTTTGGCTATCCTCCATGCCTGGAACACTCACTCCCTCCTTTGGTCAGACTACTGACTTCCCTGGCTTCCTTAAAGTTCCAACTAAAACACCACTTCCTTCAAAAAGCCTTCCCCAACCCCTCTTAATTCTTATGCCTTCCCTCTGTTAATCATTTCTAGTGTGTTGGGCCAAGAAGAGATGAGCTGGAAGGCAGCTCTTAGATATTATAGTCTGCCTCATGATTTTACTAATTCAACAGAGGCCAAGTGACTTACTCAAGGTTACAAAGGTATAGAGAGAAATGTAATGGTCATTTCTCAAATAAGTAGAAAAGTGAGTCAAATTTGTAAGGATACAAGTCATTTCCCAACTGATAAATGGTTACAGGATATAAACAGGTAGTTTTCAGATGAAAGCTATCTATATTCACATGAAAAATGCTCTAAATCACTATTGATTAGAGAAATGCGAATTAAAACAACTCTTGAGGTACCACCTCAAACCTATCAAATTGGCTAATATGATGAAAAAGGAAAATGACAAATGTTGGAGGGAATATGGAAAAATTGGGACACTAATGCACTGTTGGAGTTGTGAAGTGATCCAACCATTCTGGATAACAATTTGGAATTATGCAAGAAAAGAGAAAAAGACCCATTTGTACAAAAATATGTATAGCCGTTTTTGTGGGGACAAAGAATTAGAATTTGTGGGGATGCCCATCAATTGGGGAATGGCTGAACAAATTGTGGTGTATGATTGTGATATAATACTTTTGAGCTATAAGAAATGACACATGATTTCAGAAAAAACCTGGGAAGACATATGAACTGATAACTGATGCAAAGTGAAGAGAGCAGAACCAGGAGAACATTGTTCACAGTAACAGCAACATTGTATGATGAATTGTGAATGAATTAGCTATTCTCAGCAATACAGTGATCTAAGACAATTCCAAAGGGCTTAGGATGAAAAATATTGTCTGCCTCCAGAGAAAGAACTGATGGAGTCTGAGTGCAAATTGAAGCATACTATTTTTACTTTCTTTATTTTTCTTGGTTTTTTTGGGGGGGGGGATCCTATGTTTGATTTTCAAACATAGCTAATGTGGAAATATGTTTTGTATGACTTGCATATGTATAATCTATATCGAATAGCTTGCCTTTTCAAGGAGGTGGGAGGTAAGGGAAGGAGAGAATTTGGAAATCAATTTTTAAGAAATATTTTTAAGCTTTTATTTAATATTTTATTTTTCCCTAGTTACATGTGAAAACAATTTTTAACATTTGTTTTTAAAACTTTTGAGTTCTAAATTCTCTCCCTTCTTCCCTCCCCATCCCATGTCATTGAGAAGGCAATTAGATAAAGGTTATACATGTGTAGTCATGCAAAACATATCCATAATAGTCATGTTGTAAAAGAAAACAGACAAAAAAAACCTCAAGAAAAATAAAGTAAAAAAAAAAGTATACTTTAATTTGTATTCAGCCACCATCAGTTCTTTTTCTGAGAATAGATAGCATTCTTCATCATAAGTCCTTTAGAGTTGGATCATTGTACTGCTGAGAATAGCTAAGTCATTCACAGCTGATCGTCTTACCATATTGCTGCTACTTTGTACATAGTACGTTTCACTTTAGGCCCATGCAAGTTTTTCCAGGTTTTTCTGAGAGCATCTTGCTCATCATTTCTTATCGTACAATAGTATTCCATCATAATCACATACCACAACTTGTTCATCCATTTCCCAATTGATGGGCTTCCCCTCAACTTCTCATTTTTCATCCCTGGAAAAAAGCTGCTATAAATATTTTTATACATATAGGTCTTTTCCCTCTTTGTTGTTTTTTTTTTTAATTTCTTGGGATACAGACTTAGTGGTAGTATTGCTAGGTCAAAGGGTGTGCATGGTTTTATAGCCCTTTAAGTTAAAAAAAGAAATGTAACGATCTTTCTAAGGATCAACAGGATTAATAATCAGTCGACCAGAGAAGAATTCCAAAGAGAGAAATGGGAAAAGGTCAGGGTAGGGGGTAGAGGGAAGTCTCTCCAACCTGTCGGGAGGTAGTAGGCTGATACTACTCTCCAATTTAGGGACCACATTTCCTAACAATTATCTAGTCAATTTCCCTACTTCCCCCATTGTCCACATACTGGCCCCTCTGGCTTCCTTCTAGACTCAACTCAGACCCTTTTTTGTGTCTGAAGACTTTCCTGGTTCTCTTTCTCACTCCAGTGCCTTTCCCTGTCAGATTACTTTCAACAATACCAGTAGTTTGTAGAGTTTTTTTGCTTGTCTCCTCATTAGATTGGGAGCTCCTTGAGGGCAGGGACTTTTTTTTTCTTCTTTTTGAGTCTATAACACTTAGCTCAGCACCTAGCACATAGTAAGCATTTAATAAATGCTTGGTGACTGACTGACTGTCTATTCCCTTACTTTTTTCAATTCTTTGTATAAACAACATTTTTTTAAATTTGATTTCCACTAGGCCTAAAGGGCTAGCTTGGGCACATGGTGTATTCCCTGTCTATATTTATTTATCCACACACCTGTCATCAACCTGATTAGATGTAAGCTCCTAGAAGGCAGAGACTGCTTCGGTTTTGTCTTTGTATTCCCAGTGGACTACTTAGTCCTTGTTTGTTGGATGAATGAATGAACTAAGAAAATGAAGCTAATAGTATTCATTTGTTGTTATACCACGGAACTCTTAACTACTTTCTTGTCAAGGTATTCCAACTGAATAAGTAGGAATTTTATCCACTCAATAATAATAATTGCTTTCAGGTATGTAGCACTTCATGGTTTGCAAAAGGTTTTCTTCACAATGACCTTGTGAGGTGAGTAGCCCAGGAATAATTGTTCCTATTTTACAGATTAGAAGACTGAGGTTCAGAGATTTGAGGTCCCACAGTAAGTGGCATAGTGGTGACATAAACCAAGGACATATGACTTCAAATCTTGTGCTATTTCCACTGCTTATCCCCTGTCTCTCTAAGGCAAATCTCAAGTTGCAGAACAGTTTCCAAGCTACATTAGGAGGGGAAGTTTCCTCATTGGGATTTGCCTAAACTAATGAAATCACCTGTCCAGAAAAAAGAGTAGTTGCTTGCTTCCTTAATCAATCAGTCAATAAGCTTTTATTACATACCTGCTATGGACCAGGCACTGTGCTAAGTGCTGTAGATACAAAAAAGGAGCAAAAGATAGTCCCTGCCCTCAAGAAACTCAGGGGAGACAAACAAATATGTACACATAAGCTATATACAGGATAAATAGGAAATAAGTAAGAGAGGGAAGGCTCTGGAAATAAGAGGGATTGGTTAAAGTTTCCTGTAGGAGATGGGATATTTAGCCAGGAGGCGGAGATGAGAGGAGAGAGCATTCCAGGCATGAGAGACAGCCAGTGAAAATGCCCTGAGTCCAGAGGAAAGAGTATTTTGTTCAAAGGATATCAAGGAAGAGCTGTTAGTGCATTGAATATGAAAGCATAGGGGAGTAAGGTGTGAGGAAATTAGAAGTGGGGTGGTGGGATGGGGCTAGGTTATGGAGGGCTTTTGAGTGTAAAACAGGATTGTGCATATTAGTATACTTTAGGATCCTAATGACAGTTTCTCAAATATTATTTTATTTTTTTCCAATTACATGTAAAGAAAATTTTCAACATTCACTTTCCCTTCCTCATGTATTGGAATACTTTATTTAATGTTTGAACTACAATCTTATCTAATGTACGTCTAAAATAACTTGCAATTTCACATTACTTTTGATGTTGATCAGTTTTAAGGACAGAATCAACTTGCCTCATTTTAACCACTCAAAAAGTATTCATGTAGTACATAGGCTATGTCTTACCCTAATGCAAAGTGCTATTGTTTATTATGGAAGAAGAACATTCACTTTTACAAGATTTTGAGTTCCAAACTTTTTTCTCCCTCCCTCCCTCTTGCCCAAGATGGCAAGCAATCTGATATGATACAATCATATTAAACACATTTCCACATCCTAATGATAGTTTTAAAGAAACTTAAATACTTGAAGGGAAGCTAGGTGGTTCAGTGGATAGAGTGCCTGGCCTGTAGTTGAGGACTCTTCCTGAGTTCAAATCCAGCCTCATACACTTACTAGCTGTGTGACCCTGGGTAAGTCACTTAACCCTGTTTGCCTCAATTTCCTTATCTGTCAAATGAACTGGAGAAGGAAATGGCAAACCACTTCAGTATCTTTGCCAAGAAAACACCAAATGGGGTCAGCAAGACTGAGATATGACTGAAGATATTTGACTTTACTGAGATTTTTGCTCCTTTCTAATATACAGTTTTATTTAAATATCATTTTTTTACTCCAATTTTTTTAGCCCAGAGATGTAGTCTGTAGTTAACTTGGCAAACTGTCTTCTGTACTCATACTATCAGGAAGGCAACTCTTAGTTGGCCTCCTTCCTACTTTCCATTTTCTCTCCTTCCCAATCTGGCCTTCACATCAATGCTTATGTAATCTTTCTAATTCTTTGCTCTGATTACATTACTCTACTGTGACTTTCCTAGGCTCTCCAATCCTCACTGAAGAGAGAAAAAACTCCTTAGCCAAGCATTCAAAACCTACAAACTGGTTCCAAGCAGTTTCCCAAACTTATTGTACACTATTCCTCATATCTTCTATATTCTAGTCAAATTTATCATGTTCCAACTCCTATTTTTTCTTCTGTCTCTGTGCCATTGCTCATTCCCTATACCTTGTTTCCCTAGCACCCCTTGCACTCTTGCCACTGATATTCAAGGCAATGAACTAAGAAACTTATATAGGCATTGATGTGAAGAAAATTCCTCCATTTATGAGAATTTCATTTACCAAGGTGAGCCAGATCAGCCTTGCCAAGATATTAGGAGACCCCTGTTTTCCAGAGCTAAGGCCCAGCAAGCAAGCTGTTCGCTGAGCTTGGCACAGCAAAAATTCTATTGCTTTGACCAGCACCAGGTGTGCTCCAAGCTTGGACAAGCACCTGCTGTATCCATGTTTGAGTCATGAAGCTTTCTATGAATCAAATTTGTCCAATTATTGTTGTTACCCCTCATTGTCAGGGCTACAGTTCACTGCATAGCCACTAGTGTAAGTATTGAGATCTCCCCACACTGCCTCAGGTCCCCCCACTAGGGGTGGGGATACAGCACATGTATCTAATCTGCCTCCTTGCTTGTAAGCTGTTTCCCTCACTTTGAAATTAAACTTCTGTTTGATTCCTGAGTCTCCTGTCTCTAGCCTGCCCTGTTTGACTCTGGCCATCCACAGATTAGAGGCTGGTTTGGTTCATGTGACATTAACTGGTGTCAGAAGTGGGACTAGACCCAGAACCAGGCCATTAGATTCTCCTGTACCAGTAGAAAAGAACTAGGCACCACTGGAAATTTCTCCAGAGTCCAACACCCCTTCTCCCCTCTTGTGAGACCTCCACCTTTCTTCCTGCTCCAATGCCTGAGCTGGAGCCTTGGTCAAGCTTGTCATCCTTTGTGAGGAAAACTCTGGGGCTCTCTGGTGACACAGTTTCTCCTGGATCACTCTGGTAAGGATATCCTTTCTTAAACTGCACACCGCTATTAGTTGGTCCCTCTTCAAGCTTCTGTTGTTTCTTAAACTATATGTCTCTGCAATTGTGTGCTCGGCTACAGACTGTAACTGCTCACTTTGTTCTGTTTCCTTCTGTCTTGTAATTTTGTCTGTGTTTCTGTCTTTGTGAAATGTCAAATGTCTGTGTCATATTTGTATTTTTTGCAGATTCTGTTATCTTGAAAGATTTAAAATGCAGTCAGAAAAACTTCTAAGGACTGTAGCCAAAAAGTTTAGAGTACTTTAGAAAGATTAATGAACATTCACATTTGAAGCAACTGTCCCAGTAAGTAGGACTAACTCTCACTTTAGGCTTTCCAAAGGAGATTAGGTTACATGAAAAAAGAAAAAGAAAAAAACTGCAAGACACTTTTGTCCCCTTGTCATTTCAGCTTTGGCTATGTTGGAATTACAGAAATAAAGTCAGATAATCAAAGTTTGTGAAACTACTAAAAACAACTTAGCAGATTGAGTTTGAAGATTAATCATTTTAATGAGACTTTGAGGTAATTCCAGGAACTCACTCCCTTCTGAAATATCTTAGTAAATTTTGAGGTACCACTCTGTAGAATTTGTTTTAAGGAAAAATAAGGATTACATTTTATAAAAGTTATTAGTATATTACATTTCCCTCTTTGATTTATATCATTTAAAGTCATATCCACATCCTTCCTTCCCTCCTTTCTTCCCTTCCTCCCTCCCTCCCTCCATTCCTTCCATCCTTCCTTCCTCTTTCCCTCCCTCCCCTCTTCCTTCCATATCTTTAGGCAAATGGTCTTTACAGAGAGACCAAAATCATTTGAAGAAATTCTTGATTCTTGGTCTTGGCAGGCCACATGTGGATGTAAATCATTTGAAGCTAACTTTATAACTTGTCATTAAGCATTTGGCTCTAGAATACATTCTGTAAACTGGACAGAAAATAGAGTAATGAGATATCAGAAAGATAGATGGTCAAAACTTGTTGAAATTTGGTATGAGAGGTTCCAGTAAGCAGAGTCCAAAGTTTCTCTTGACTTCCTAAAAAAATAGCCAAGCCACAGACATGTTAACATAAAACACAAAGGCTGAACTGGCTCTTTAAAAAAAAGGGGGACTTACTAGTTGTGTGACCCTGGGCAAGTCACTTAACCCCAACTGCCTAAAATAAAAATAAAAATAAAAATAATTTAAAAAGGCGCGGGGGGGGGGAATGCAGCTGGGTGGCACAGTGGATAGAGCACAAGCCCTGGATTCGGGGGGACCTGAGTTGAAATCCAGCCTCAGACACATAACATTTATCAACTGTGTGACCCTGGTCAAGTCACTTAACCCCATTCAAGTCACTTAACCCCATTGCCTAACCAAAAAAAAAAAGGGAATGGATGAGGAGTTTCATTGAGACAATTGGCTAAAGTGACAGTTGCTGGATGACCATTTATAGGAGATAATGTTGAAGAGATTCTTGGTTAGGTGTGTGTGTTGTACTAGACAGCATCTGAGGTCCTTCTGAACTCTGAGGTTTTATGATTCTCTGGTGACCCAATACAAGGAGAAAGAAGAAGGAAAGAGGAGGACCTAGGATTTATATAGTGCTTACTATGTGCCAGACACTGTGCTAACACTTGACAAATATCCCTTTTAGTCTTCAGAACAGCCCTGGTACTGAAGAAAATGAATATTATGAAGAAAATACCTAATATTAATATTATGTATTATTTGATAATTAGTATTTCTCTGTAATCCATCCTTTCCCCAAATTTTGTCAAAACCCCATCTCTTAACCTAGCTGGAGACCACTTCCAGTCCAAATGTGAGGAATATGATTACTCTTATCTCCCAGGAGCATCAGCTTGTATACCAGTTTAAAGTGGGACCTTGGCTTTGTTTACAATTAAATAAAGAACCGGCTTGGGCTAGGCCCCTTTCCAGGGGCTGTAAAGTTAGGAGTGATTTGGTCTCCAAGGGGAAGGCTTACCGGAGAGATCCTGATTGGGCTGGTTTTGCTTTATAGTCAAGATTACTAGAGGCAGTTGAAGGCCATCAAGCAAGTAACATTCTTTAATTGCCAGAGAGAAGCGTAATCATCTGGATCTGGATTTTCTTACCTTTATCAGGGGAGGTCTAAATGAAGTACTGTCAGGCCAATCAGAAAAAAGATACACCCAGGTTTAAAATACCCTGTCAGGCCTCACTTGGCATCTTTGGTGAGAGAGACAGACTGACAGACAGACAGAGACAGAGAGAGGGAGGGGAGGAGAGAGAGAGAGAGAGACTCAATTTCTTGTTTACTACAAGTCTAACCAATAAATTGATCATGCTCAGCTGTTATTAAAATGATATCTTGCCCCAAGAAAACCATCTCAGCATCATTTTTACTCACTACAGTACTATTAGAGGAAACAGAGGCCAACAAGGGTTGAGTGACTTGCCTGTGACTAGTAAGAGTCTGAGGCTGGATTTGAACCAGAGTCTGCCTGAATCCAGGCCCAGCATTTTATTCTTTGCTCCACCAAACTGCTAAGGGTGTTGGAGTTTGACCCAAGAAGGCTAGAATTCAAATCTTGCCTCAGATACTTTGTAGTTGTGTGACCCTGTGTTGTGGTTTGGGGTACTGGGAACCTTGAAATGCAAGGGTACAAGGGGGTCTGCCTGGAAAGAATTCAACCAACTCAAGCCTTCTTTCAGTCAAAGTAGTGAGGTTTATTGTAACACCAGTATGGTGGGCAGATTCCTAGTAAATCTGCAGCTTAATGGGGGTGACAATTATACTTTTATACAAAAAAAGGGGAAAAGAGTCAGTGAAAAGATTTTGATGGGATTAAGGAGTGGTTAATAGTCTGGAGTGGGACAAGAGCTATAATGAAAGGAACATTAAGTAAGTTAATTAGGTGATCTAGGTGGGCTGGGGTGGGCTAGTTGCCTTGGGGGAGGCCAGTGATCTGGAGTGCTGAAATGTATGGGAAAATTCAGGGACTGGCTTGCTTGCAGAGACAGTCTTTTCCTTTAGGGGTCCAGGTCCCATAACTCCATTACCTGGATGAATCATTTAATTACTCTTTGCCTCAGTTTTTTCATCTGTAAAATGGCTGAAATTTGTGGGAGAGAGCATAGGGAAAATGGAGGGCCAGGACCAAGTTTTGAAGGATATCTATAGTTAGGAGACAAGTGGTAGATGTTGACCGAGCAAAAAAGACTGAGAAGGGATCTCTTCAGATGGGGCAGAAGAAAAAACAGGAGAGAAGTATCATAGAAACCAAAGGCAGAGAGATTAACTATGAGGAGGCAGTGGTTAACAGTGTCAAATGTTTCAGGAAGGTCAAAAAGATAAGATAGCCTTGGTAACTTGGGGAAGAGAATGATTTCTGGTGGGGTTATTAAAAGCCAAGCAACAGGAGACTAAAATGTGATTGGATTGTGAGGAGGGAGAGACAGCCACTGTAGAAAGTGATCTTAAGAGTAACTGAGTATGGAAAAGAAAAAAGAGATTAGTCTGAGGGACTGATAGAATAAAAATGAAGGTTGGAAAAGTTTAAGCATGTTTGTAGGCAAAGGATTGATAAAGGTCAAAGAAGATAGAGCAAATGATGGATGAAGCACGTTCCTGGAGCAGGATAGGGAGGAGGAAAGCAAGAACACAAGGAGGGGGTGGTCCTCAGCAAGGATGATGCCCTCCCTCTTGTTTGGGACTGAAACAAATGAGGAAAGGACTGGCTGGTGAAAATTTAGGAAGATTTTGAGATGAAGAGCCTTCATTTTCTTTTGATGGGAGTAGAGATGGGAACGGAACTAATTTTCTGGCGCTCTTGAAAAGACAATGTTTGCTACATCCCATTTGGGGAGGGCTATAGAAATGGTCAGGGAAAAATGAAAGGATTTAATGAAAAGTACTGAGGATCCTATAGAAGTTAAGTAGCAGTAATTTTATGATAGGCTCAGTCCAAGCAGCTGCCACTTTCTTCTGCTCAGCTTTTAGCGTCCCAGATGTAGGAACAAAGAAGGTAGATGGTGGGTGTTGAATAGGGATGAATAGCAAGAGGGCAAGGGAGTAAAGGCTTTAAAGATAAAGATGGGGAATGGGGTATTTTACCAAACTCTTCAACCATAAGGGAAGAAACTAGAGCCACAGCGTGGGTGATGTGAGTGGTCAAATTCTTTCAAGGTGGACCCGTGTAGCAGCAGGAGTATCAAACATGTGACCTGCAATACTCTTGAGTATTGGCCCAAACCAGATTAAAATGTAAGTGGGAAATATATAACAAAATAAATAAAGATATACTAGAAAGTAAATCATATTAATATGCGATTTTCTGAATCAATATATGGCCAGTAGGGAGTCTTGTGTGTGGTTTAGTAGTCTCGAGGTCACACGTGGCCTCAAGACCAAAGGTTCCCCACCCCTGCTTTAGCCTCTTCTATTTCTAATTGAGTTTGACCCACTGCACTAGAAAACCTGGAGTAATCAAATTACAGTTACAGGGAGATCTACGCTTATTTGATGCTGCTGTTTACCCAACTGGGATTTGTATGCTCTTTTATGGGCAGGTAGGTGGTGTAGTGGGTAGAGTGCTGGGCCTGGAGTCAGGAAAACCTGAGTTCAAATCCTTCCTCTGGCACCTAGTAGCTGTATGACCTTGGGCTAGTCACTTACTTCTATTTGCTTCAGTTTCCTCATCTGTAAAAAATGAGAAGGAAATAGCAAACCACTCCAGTATCTTTGCTAAGAAAACCCCAAACAGGGTCCTGACATGACTGAACAACATGCTTTTTTTTATTTCTTCATATTACTATCTATTTGAGATTGTAGTCTCCAGTAAAGCAAAAACTATGTGTATTTCCCTAATTTTTAAAACTCCTAGCACAAATCAATGAACGTCTTTGTGCTTAATAAAAACAATTTTTTTAAATTGATCTTTTCCCTCTCTGCTGTGAATGATACTCCCTACTCAAAACCAAGAAAAACAGATCACTGTCCCTACCATAATAAGAACAGGTTCAGGGGTATTTAAGCATTCAAAGCAGGTTTTGTTTTGTTTTTTTTCCAAAAAGAAAAAAACATATCCAGACATTAGAGCAAAAGTAGTGATGACAGGGACCCAGCAATGAATAAAACAGCCTTAGGTTAGGTCTGGCTTCAGTGTTATTTCTATAGTTAAAGATTGTTATGCTACCCTGTGTAGGCAGACAGCTTTGCAGTCAGTAATGTTTACAATTCAGTGGTGCTCTTTGTTGGAGAATGAACACACCAGCCAGTGATCAGAGAAGAGTTTTAATGGGTATGGAGGGAAGAGAGGAGAAAGAAATAGACAAGGAGATTCTGTTGCCACTGACACCATCTCTAGTTCTTGACTTGCTGACAGCAGTTTCTACCTATCTGACTATTTCTGGTCAACTCAGTTGGTTTTTGGCACAGATACAGCGTGGGTTCAGCGGATGGAGGAGATATAATCTGTGTCTAGAAGCTACAAGGTGTGTCCACAGATGAGCTCAGAGCAGCAGGACATCCTGGTTGTATTTAAGCTTGTTACTCTGATTTCTGGCAAAATTTCTTTCTTTCTTTCTTTCTTTCTTTCTTTCTTTCTTTCTTTCTTTCTTTCTTTCTTTCTTTCTTTCTTTCTTTCTTTCTTTCTTTCTCTCTCTGTTTCTCTCTCTGTTTCTCTGTCTCTCTCTTCCTTCCTTCCTTTTCTTTCTTTTTTTTTTGTAAAATGGGAGCTTCTTCAGGAAAGTGGCAGTTAACTATTTTATCTTTGTATCCACCAATATCTTACACACAGTAGGTGCTTAATAAATGCTTTTTGGACTAGATTTGATTCACTTTACTTTAAAAAAGCAGTAGTAGGTAGGTTCTTCTGGCTGCTCAGTTAATTACAATAACAGTAACAGGTAGCATTTATATATCAATTTGAAGTCTGCAAAGCACTTCACAAATAATCTCATTTGGTCCTCACAGCAACCCTGGGAGTTATGTGCTGTTATCATACCCACTTTGCAGGTGATGAAGCTGAGGTAGAGAAAGCCATCAACGTTTATTTCTTTGGGCACTAAACCTGGCTAAAGTGAAGCTTCATCAAATAGGGAAGTAGAGTCAAATAATAGGTGGATAAGTGAAGAATGAAGAGACCCAGGTTCTAATCCTGGCTCTGCTATGGAAACTCACTATGCAACTTTAGGTATGTCACTTCACTGCTAGGGACCTGTTTTCCTTCTCGTTTGTTTAAGGATTTGCACCAGCAGAGAAGTTTTTAACATCGGGGTGGGGGGGGTGGGAGTGGGGATGGAATCCTTTGGCAGTCTGGGGAAGCTTCTGGGCTTCTTCTCAAAATAATGGTTTGTGGCCAACATTCATAATTGAAGGAAGTACTAAATTTCAGTGACAAGTTGCCCACCAAAGTTCACAAAACCCCCTCAAATCTATCTAGGGACCTCCTTAGAGGTTAAGAACATGTGTATTAGATGGTCTCAATTTAAAGATGTCATAAATTCTAAAGCCCCTCCTTCACATCCTGTGACTGGCAATAAGCCTGCCCTGATAGAAAGGGGAGAGTAAATGGCCAGAAGTATTGGGAAAAGTTAAGCTTCTAATGACATGGTTAACAACAACTATAGTTTTAGTGAAACTTGGGAATTTTAGAGTGCATATTGGGGATTGATCCTCTCTCTATTCTTAGAGCTCTATTTTAGTGTTAAAAGTCTTTGATTATTGGCACAAAGTGAAAAAATCAGAAAAGAAAGGATTCCAAATGAATAAAATGCCATGATTTGATTTGATTTGAATTTTTCAAATAGAGCAAGAGTCAATATAGCATAGTGGGTGGCATGCTAGATTTATAAAGAGAAAATCTAGGTGAGAAACTCACCCTCCCCTCTTGGAGCCTCAGGTAATCTTTAAAGATATAAGCTAGAGATGGGGGGCCAGAAGGGAACTTAAAGACTGTTTAATCCCCCATTTTTCAAATGAGGAAACTGAGGCCCCAAGAGGTTAAATGATTTGTTCACACAAATAGAATCATAGTATCATTTTGAGCTGGAAGTCACCTTAAAGGTCATTTGGTCCAAATCTTCATTTTACAGATGAGGAAACTGTGGCGCAGACAGATGAAGTGACTTATCCAAAGTCACTCAGAAGGTAAATGGCAGTCCTGGGGTTTTGACCTCTAATCTGCCTCCAAAGACAGAATTCCTTCTTCTGTGACCTACCTGTTGAAAAATAAACAAACAAACCAAACTACTTTCATAAGCTTGAATGTTTATCCAGGTAGATCCCATGTCAACTCCACCTCATTTCTTCCTTTCTTGGCTTTAAGAGTAATATAGTTTTGTTACAATTATAGTGGAGCCAGAATTTAAGTATGTTGGAAACATGCATGGGAATGAAGTTCTGGGGAGAGAACTGCTGATCCAACTTTGCGAGTTCCTGTGTGAAGAGTACCGCCAGAGGAATGAACGCATTGTCCGGCTGATTCACAACACAAGGATTCACATCCTGCCTTCCATGAACCCTGATGGTTATGAAGTAGCTGCAGACCAGGTACTGGGGCTTGATGATAACTGGCATTTATTTATATAGTGCCTGTTACTTTTTAAAGGGTTTTTTGTTTGTTTGTTTGTTTGTTTGTTTTCTTAAGCTCTGCGAAGTGCTTTGCAAATATCTCATTTTTATCTTCATAATAGCCCTGGGAGATACGGGCTAGTATCCCCATTTTATAGATGATGGCATTGAGGCCCACAAAGGATAACTGGTTTGACCGAGGTCACACAAGAGTAAGTGACTGGGGCTTTAAACTCAGGTTTTCTTTCTGACTTTCTTTCTTTCTTTCTTAATAACTAATTAATTAATTTTTAGTTTTCAACAAGATTTTGAGTTTTAAATTTTTTCCCTCTCCCTCCTCTCTCTACGCCCTACCCCCAATGGCATCAAATCTGATATAGGCTCTACTTATACATTCATATTAGGCATATTTCCCCATTAGCCATGATGTAAAGAAGAATTAGAGCTAATGGAAGGAACCACGAGAGTGAAGCAATAAAACAAAACAGCAAAGGAAAACGAGAGCCAATAGTATGCTTCGATCTGCATTGAGACTCCATAGTTCTTTCTCTGGGTGTGGACAGCATTTTCCATTGTGAGTCTTTTAGAATTGTCTTAGATTCTTGCATTGCTGTGAAGAGCCAAGTCTATCAAAGTCAGTTATCCTACAGTGTGGCTATTACTGTGTACAATATTCTCCTGGTTCTTCTCATTTCACTCAGCATCAATTCATATAAGTCTTTCCAAGTTTTTCTGAAGTCCTTCTGCTCATCATTTCTTATAGCACAATAGTATTCCATTACATTCATATACCACAGCTTGTTCAGTCATTCCCCAATTGATGGGCATCCCCTCAATTTCCAATTCTTTGCCACCACAAGAGAGCTGCTATAAATATTTTTGTACATGTGGGTCCTTTTCCCTTTTTTATGATCTCTTTGGGATATAGACATAGAAGTAGTATTACTGGGTCAAAGGTATGCACAATTTTATAGCCCTTTGGGCATAGTTTCAAATTGCTCTCCAAAATGATTGGATCAATTCACAACTCCACCACAATGCAAAATGTTCCAATTTTCCCACATCTCCTCCAACATTTATCATTGTCCTGTTTTGTCATGTTAGCCAATCTGATAGGTGTGATGTACCTCAGAGTTGTTTTGATTTGCATTTCTCTAATCAATAATGATTTAGAGTATTTTTTCATATGACTATAGATAGCTTTAGTTTCTTCCTCTGAAAACTGCCTGTTCATATCCTTTGACCACTTATCAATTGAGGAATGATTTGTATTCTTATAACTATGACTCAGTTCTCTATATATTTTAGGAATAAGGCCTTTATCAGAGACATTGGTTGTAAAAATTCTTTCCCAGTTTTCTGCTTCCCTCCTAATCTTGGATGCATTGACTTGGTGCAATAAAGATTTGTGAAACTCAGATTTTCTTAATGGGACTTTAAACTCAGGTTTTCTTGACTCTGGGTCCCATGCTCTATCCACTACACCACGCAGGTTCCCGAAAATTTCTTTCCTGAAGTTAACTGGTATAGCACACCTCCCAACCTCCGTGTCTGGTTTGGACTGAGATACTCATCAACAACCTTCACTCCAACCCCTATTCCATATACATGCTATTAGATTATGAACTCCTTGAGGGCAGGAACTGTCTTTTACCTCCTTTTGTATCCCCAGTGCTTAGCACAGTGCCTGGCACATAGTAGGTGCCTAATGAATAAATGTTTATTGATTGATAGGGATCTGAGACAGCCAGGATGGTGTAGAGCCTTGAATTCGTGAGGCATGAATATTGCTGAGAGGACATGAAGGCTGTCTTCAAGTATCTGCAGGGCTGTCATCTAGAGGAGGAGGATCAGACATATTCTCTTTGGTCCCAGAGGGGAGAACCAAGAAGAATGGGTAGAAGGAGCAAAGAAGGCAGTTTAGGCTTGGATGTCTGGAAAAACCTTCCTAACAATTAGAGCTGTCCAGGAGGGGATGATGGGCTTGGCTTGAGAGGTGTTGGCTTCTCCTTCCTTGGAGGTCTTCCAAGAAGAGACTGGACAACTTGAATGTATTTTAGTGAGGATTCCTTTCATGTACAAGCTGAACTAAGAGCTTCTGAGGCTCCTTCCAACTGTCAAATTCTGTGATTCTCAACTCAAACTCCTTCATCATTGCAAATAATAGTAGTTACCCCTTCCACATCTCGACTTTCCCCATTGTGGTTTCAATACATTGTGGGTTGGTGTAAGAAATTAAATGGGAATCGTGGGGAGTTTTGCAGGAGCTGCAGATGACATGAAAGCTCACAGACAATACAGAAAAAGTTTAGAAATTCAGAAATGCATAAAATATACACATAGTATTGTATAATTTCAACCTATTTTATCTTTTAATACCATAATAATTCGGACTTGTTCTCTGGTGTGAAGAGAGGGCCAAAAACTTCTACATAGATTTTCCAGATCGTGGGGGTGCTGTGTCGCTAGCCCCGACAATGTGAAAGGGATAATTGTAAGAACTAACATTTATATAGCATGAATTGTATTCCAAGCACAGTACTAAGTACTTTATAGTTATCATCTCAGAAGGCTGTTCCCTAAACTTTGTTCAGCTTTGTGCTTTCAGGTTGTCCCTGCGTCTTAGTAACTAAATATACTTTTCTTGGGTATTTAAGACCCAATGCTTTGATCATAGGTTTTCCTTAGAAACCTATTATTATTGTATGATTACAATAATAGAATGTTAGAGCTGGGAGGGAACTTTAATTTCATCTAGGCCAATGCTCTCATTTTATAGGTTTAAAAAAAAGCCACCCTAAATTGAAAAATCACTTGCCTGGAGCTTCTGCACAATAGTAATGGATGGATTTTTGTTGTGAAATATAAGATCGTAAGAAGCATACTAGTAAGGGTTTGAATCAAGCCGGAGTTGATTATGGTGTTGGTCTGAATTGAGGTTACTCCTGGATAGGCCTTATCCCAAAAATGAGATCTCTTTAAAAGAAAAAATACACTAAAAAAAAAAACAATAGTAGACTGCATCCAAGTTTTTTATAAGCCAAATTTGGGGTATGTGTGGGAGGAAAGCAGAGCCTGTCCTGAGGGTTTGGGGTTGTTTAAAATGAGTAAAACCAATTAAAATATATGGATGGCCACTAGCATGCTTGAATTTTGGGGAGTTTTGCAGAAGCTGTAGACAACACAAAAGCCAGCAGATGACACAGAAAAAATTTAGAAACTCAGAAATGCATAAAATATATGTATAGTATTGTATAATACCAACATATTTTATCTTTTAATACCATAATAATTCAGACTTCTTCCCTGGTGTGAAGGGAGGGTCAAAAACTTTTACATAGATTTTTCAAATTGCAGGGGTGCTGCGTCCCTAGCCCCCACAATGTGGAAGGGATAACTGTAATAATAACTAACATTTATGTAGCATGAATTGTCAATAGAAATGTTTTAATGACATCTTGAAGACAGAGTGGGTCAAAGAACATCTCATAAAATCAATAACTGCATGAAAGAGAATGATAATGATGATACTACCTACAAAAATTCCTAAGCTGCTACTAAAGCAAATCTCAGAGTAAAAATCATATCTCTGAGAATATACACTTAACTACATAGAAAAAGGAAGAATTGATGGATTCAACATATGTCTTTAAAAAGTAAAAAATGAACAAATAGGCATCAAATGTAAATAGATCACTGATTTATCAGTTTGCTGCTTATTCTTCCCTGCGGGGGCAAATTAGAAGCTTCTTCTACATGGAACTCAACTCTAGGGTAGGACACCCCCATGGACCTTGTTTCTCTTCTTAGGGCTTATCTTATGCCTTTCTGAGACTCTATTGTCAGAGTTTTATGATTGACACATAAGGATTTCTCACCGTGGACCCTGATTCTTTAGCATCCTCTTCCCTTCCTTTCCCTTCCCTTCCCCTACTCTCCCTTCCCCTCTGCTCACCCCCCACTCCACTCTTGCTCTCTCTCTGTGGTGTGTGTGTGTGTGTGTGTGTGTGTTTAAGACCGCATCTCCCCATCTCACTCATACTGAAAATGCAGGGGCTACTCGCAGGCTCGTTGCCACTACGCAGAACACTGAGTCACTATGAAAACCAATATTGTCCCCAAAGAATAGAGAATGAAATATACGCATCACCTTCTTACACAGAACCAGGGGACTATACACTTGAGCAGACTGTTACACATACATTGTCAGATGTGGTCACAGTATCAGTTGTTTTTACTTAACTGTATTTCTTTGTTACAATGGAGGACTCAGTTTTAGAAATGAGACAGTAGGAGAGTGTAAAGCAGCATATACAAAAGATGCCTGTGACCTAAAAATGGAAGACATCAATAAACCATTTTAAAAAAAAAAAGATTACTCAGGACAAATTAGAGCCAGGGAACTATGACATTCAACTAGTGAACATTTAACCATTTTGTTGTTGAGTAATTTCCCGGTTGTGTCCAACTCTTTGTGACCCCATTTGGGGTTTTCTTGGCAAAGATACTGAAGTGGTTTGGCATTTCCTTCTCCAGCTCATTTTACAGATGAGGAAACTGAAGCAAATAGAGTTAAGTGACTTGTCCAGGGTCACACAGCTAGGACGTGTCTGAGGCCACATTTGAACTCAGGAAGATGAGTCTTCCTGACTCCTGGCCTGGAGCTCTATCTACTGCACCACTACCTAGCTCCTCCTCAACCATTTTAAGACAGCTGAATTTGGAATCAGAGGACCAACAGTCAAATAATCTCTGCCTTTTTATTGTTCTTGGGACCTTTAGCAAGTCACTTGACTTCTGTGAGACTTAATTTCCTCATCTGTAAAATGAAGATCTGGGTGATCTCTGACGAGCTTTAAATTCTGTGATTGTCTGTTGGGAGTACTAGTTGGTGAGCATTACCTTATGTAGTCCACGTTTTTAGGAAGTTATGTGTAACCTGATTTTTTTTCAAAGTTAAAAATCACATTTTAAATGGAGCTTGATATGTGAAAGAGACTAAGTTCAGTTATTTGGTCACCTGAAAATGCCTTTTGTAGAGTAGATAACAATGCTCAAATGTGCTTTTAAAATATTTGTGCCCTGGTTATCTCCAAATAGGCATAGGCATACTTTCTTCAGTGTTAAGAAAAACTGAATCAATTAATGAATGAATAAACTGTTCTCCTTTTTGTCTAAATTACTGACTCCTATGGTACATTAGGCATCTTGGAAGCTCATGGTCGCTGATTCAAAGAATACTTCGTACTTTGTTCAGCATCAGAACACCTGTTAGTTAATAAATGGACATTCATGATGTCCACCTTAATGTCCTATGGTTTCAGCCCCCTCCTTTTATTTTGGATCCTAAAGCTGCTCAGCCTAATTTGTACCCTCCTGCCCTCAGGTTCAATGCCCCTGTTATGGCAAAGGGACTTCTCAGCCTAATTGAGAAGTGTCCTAGTTGCCTAGGTACTTCTCCTCTCAGAAACATGGAACAACTGGTTTTCCAAAATGGTAGAGGGAAGGAAGTCCTACATCTGTAATTCAGCATCTACTGTTTGACTAGGCTGTTGTCCATGGAGTAGATACAGAGAATCATATAGCAGAATTTTAGAGCTGGAAGAAGAGCCTTACTGATCCTTTCTTGACTATCCCTGTCACCACAGGATAGAGGAGGTCATTGTTATGAGGATCAGTGAGGTGGCAGCAGTGGGAGGCTGAGATAGCTTGGTAGAATGGGGAAAATGTCATGTTTAGACTCAGAGGACCTTTGTCCAAATCCCAGCCCTGCCACTTGCTACCAGTACGACCATGAGTAAGTAATTTAACCTCTCTGGGCCTCAGTTTCTTAATCTGTAAAATTAGTCAGTTGGACTAGATGGCTTCTAAGTTTCCTTGTAGCTCTGAATCTATGGTCTTAAGGACTCAATCTGACCAAAAACATTCAAATGACTCTGGAGGGTGGGCTTCTCTACATCTGGCCAGGTTTAAAAACAAAGCATGTACCCATACAGCATGAAGTTCTTCAGACTGATTGAAGTTTATTACACTTAATCTCCCCTTCTTATCTTTGGTACTAGATGCCTGAAGCCTGAGCCTGGATATTTCCTCCTGAGTGTCCCATCAGGTCAATCCTAGTTTTGACCATGCTTGTTCTTAGATGCCACTTTCTATTTCTGTCCCTTGAGCTCTCAGACTTGTATCTCAGTTATTTAACTTGACACAGGGTACATCAGGCCATACTTAGGTGGAAATTTCTTATCTGCAGCCTCCCCCCACCTACCACCCACCCCAATACACACCCCAATATGCAAACTAAGAAGGCATCAACCAGGTCTGTGGAACCTGTTCTTCAGCAAGCCGTATGGGTAATGACCCCAGCCCTGATCCTTCTCTCCTACTCATTCTTTCACCTGAGTTAAGTGTCTATCTCCCCAAACCTACTTTTAAAAGGGAATTTCAACTTCCCTCTCCTTCTGGAAACACAAGGCTTTTGGGAGTTTCCTAAAGATTTTTTTTTAAAGTTATTACTACATAGAGGCAGGATGACAGAGTAGATAGAGAGCTGGTCTTGAAGACTGAAAGATCTGGGTTTAAATCTTGTCTCTGACTAATACTACGCCATCTGGGCAACTTGCTAAGACTATCAAGTTGCTCATTTTAATTGGTAGAGGGAATTTCCTGATCCGGAGTTCCCAATGAAATCACAGGTCCAGTCCCTTTCTTCATTCCTTTCTTCTCTAGTAAATAAGTTCAGGGAAGACAATGGGGTTTATTAAAACAAGTAAAAAGAAAATGCTACAAATTACAAGTACTGAATTCTGGCACTTTTTTGTTGTTGCTAATTTGAAGGAGATGAAGTAGTACCTCAACTTACAATTTTGATATACATCTGCAGGTGTCTCGTCTAAGGAGAGCTTTAAAGTGCTCATTTTGTTCTACAAAATCAAATGAATTCTTTAAGACAATTAAGTGTGATGGAATCTTGCATTCTCTGTACTTCTCAGTTATTTGGGTGACCTAAGAATGTAGTCTGTTTTAGGGAAATGTCTGTGAAACCCTGCTCCCTTTCCATTCCTCTATTGGGAAGATCTCCATGCATGCTTAGAGTATTCTCAGACAGACTTTGTAGAAGTGAGAACCAAGCATGAAGACTGAGGGATAGCTTGGGATAGCTTGAGCTCTTCCTGTGCCAAGGCTTGAAGAGGGATTAAAAAGGTTTGGAAAAGCCACTGTGGTGAGTGGAAGAGTGAGTTAATTAGGGAGGTGTCAGTGAGAGCTCTTTTGAGATAATGCAACATAAATTTGTAGTGGGTCCAGTCAGCATGGTTTTGGGATTTTTCTCAGCTTCATTCAATAGCATATGAGAAAGAAACTAAGGGATGGAAGGATTGGAGGTCATGGTAACAATGAAGAACAGGGTTGGGGGGTTACAAGGTAGAGGGAGAGGTGGAATAACGACAGGTTATAATCACATAAAGAAATTTTACAGTTCGTAGATATGGAAGGAAAGGCAAGTGTCCTGGAGGTATGTACCAGAATTTTGATTGGGTGATAAATGTGAGGTGAATGAACCCCAAAGACAGAGAGATTATTGAGTTAGTGATAAATGTGAATTGAATGAACCTCAAAGATAGATTATGGGTGATAGTGGTAGAGCGAGAATATGAAAGAGGCAGAGAGGAGCAAGGAGTAGTACAACTCTCCCAATGCAATCAATGCATCTGGAAGGGTATGAATGAAAATGAAACCAATACTACAAGAGATTCCTTCCTTCCTTCCTTCCTTCCTTCCTTCTTTTGTAAAAATACCCAACACTATCTATGATCTTTTCTTTTGGAGTCTTCTTCATTTTAAAAGATCTTGAGAATCAGTCCCTGAATGCCTTTAAAATTATCACTGCCAGGATGGAATTCTCAGTTTTTAAAAACTTAACAAAAATCTGTTTCCCCCTTAACCCACCTCCCTTACCTTCATAGGAAAAAGCAAAGCAAAGCAAAATCCTTGTAACAAATAAATGTAGTCAAGTATAAACAAATTCCCGTACCGGTCACTGTCCAAAAAAATGTATCATTTGATTCCATCAACCACAAGAGATGAGTAGCATGCTTCATTATTATCCTCTTTGTCATCATTACCTCAACTTCATAGTAATCACTCCCCTAGGATACCTTGCTCCTTCATCTTTCATCACTTATGCCTTTCCAAACCTTAGTGTTGGATTATGTCCACTCTGCCTCATGTATTTCTAAATGCTACTGGAGAAAGTCACACACAATTTTGCTCACAAGGTCCACTACACATTTACATTATCTAATTTTAATTAAACCTATACTATAACATGGCAATATTTTTACTCTTCCCTATCTTATCTCTATTATAATACCCCTCAAAGCGTCTATTTCAATTTTTCTTCTCTTCTCAAACCATTGATGCTAGTCCCTACCCCTACCCCTTTCAGCTGAGGGCCTCTGCTCATACTTGACCAAGAACATTAATACCATCAACCATCATGAGCTCCGACTACTCCTCAGTCTTACAACTGAGATTTCCTTAACATTACTCCCCACCCACCCAGACACCCGCCATTCTATCCTCTTGGGTTCCAGTCTCTGGGAAAGCATTGGCCCTAGAAAAATGACACCAAATTCAAGGTTTCACATATAATCCTCATTTTAATTTGTGCATGAAAATATTCATTTTTTGTCTTTTGTTTGTTAGGTTCAGAATAAAAAATTACATTTTTAAAAGAATGATAACGACTTTAGTAGAAATAAGAAGGGTAAAATGTGAAAGTCTAATGGAAAATAGATCTTCCTGGTGCACCAAGCCACAGTCTTCTCTTGTTCTATTCTCTTGAGAAGGGTAGGCCAAGGGAAATTCAAACCCCTCACCCAAAGTGCTTTGAAAAGGGCCAGTAAGAATCTAATGAGACAATCAATAAACAAGTATTGATTAAGTACGTACTTTGTTTCAGGCACTATTCTGGGTGATAGGGATACAAAGAGAAAAATGAAACAGTACCTGCCCGAAGTAGTTTACCTTCTTTAAAGGGATGTAATGAATGTAAAGTACTTTGCAAACTTTAAAGTGTCATAAAAATTTGATATTATCATTATCATCATTTTTTTATTTTAAACTTTTTATTTTTATATTCAGTTTCAAATTCTCTCCCTCTAACCCCTCTCCCATATATTGAGAAGGTAAGAAATGTGATACCCATTAGATATCCGAACTTATACAAAACATTTCCACATTTGCCATGTTGAAAAAAAAGGCAAGAAAAAATGCTTCAGTCTGTACTCAAAGTCCATCAGTTCTCTATTTGGAAGGGGTTAGTATTTTTCATCATGAGTCCTTTGGTATTTTCTTGGATCGTTGTACTGATCAGAGTAGCTAAGTTTTTCATAGTCCACCATTGTTACAATATTGCTGTTACTGTGTACAATGTTCTCCTAATTCAGCTCACTTCACATCAATTCATGTAAGTCCATATTCACATGGATAGGGATAGAAAACTGGACCTGTAATTTCATTGGTAGAGGGTATCCAAGAATTAGGGAAGAAGGTCTTTTTGGAGAGTGGAGGGAAGAAACTCTTTACCAAGTCAGGTTGGTATCTTCTTTATAACTTAGAGATCTGGCTTAGAGCACTAAGAGGTTGTGTCCTTCCCAGGTTTTTTCTGAAACCAACCCCCTTATCATTTCTTATAGCACAATAGTATTCCACTATAATCAGCCAATTCCCAATTGATGTGCATCCCCTCAGTTTCCAATTCTTTGCCACTACAAAAAGCTGCTATGAATATTTCTGTATATATAGTTCTTTTTCGTTTTTCTTTGATCTCTTTGGGGTACACACCTAGCAGCTGTATTGCTGGATCAGAGGCTATGCACAGTTTTATAGTCCTTTAGGCATAGTTTCAGATTATTCTCTGGAATGGTTGGACCAGTTCATAGCTCCACCAACAGTGTATTAATGTATCTACTTTTTCCCATCTTCTCCAGCATTTGTCATTTTCCTTTTCTGTCAAGTTAGCCAATCTGATGGCCATGAGGTGGTATCTCAGAATTGTTTTTATTTACACTTCTCTAACTATCAGTAATTTGGAGTATTTTTATACGACTATTTTTAGTTTTGATTTCTTCTGAAAACTACCTGTTCATATCCTTCTTTGATTTTTTATCAGTTGGGGAATAGCTCCCATATACATGTGTGTGTGTGTGTGTGTGTGTGTGTGTACATAAATTGAGACCTTTATAAGAGAAACTTGCTGTAAAATGTTTCCTTCAATTTCTCGCTTTCCTTCTAATTTTGGCTCCATTAGGTCTGTTTGTGCAAAACCTTTTAAATTTTATATAATCAAAATTCTCCATTATGCTTCCTATAATCCTCTCTGTATCTTGTTTTGTCATAAACTCTTCCCTTATCTATAGATCTCACAGGTAATTTTTTTCCATGCTGCCCTAATTTGCTTATGACATCACCCTTAATATCTAAATCACATATGTCTAAAACATTTTCCACCTTGGTATATGATGTGAGATGTTGGTCTATGTCTTTGTTTCTGCCAGACTGCATTCCAGGTTTCCTAGCAATTTTTATCATATAGTGAGTTCTTGATCCAATTGCTGGGATCTTTGGGTTTATCAAACACTAGGTTACTGTGGTCATTAACTTTTCTATATTGCGTACCTAATCTATTCCACTCATCAACTACTCTTTCTTATTCAGTACCAGATTGTTTTGAAGATCACCACCTTGTCATATACTGTAGTTTGAAATCTGGTACTGCTAACTCACTTTTCTTTATCCCTCCATTGATTCCCTTGATATTCTCCACCATTTGTTCTTCCAAATGAATTTTGTCATTTTTTCTAGTTCTTTAAAATAATTTTTTCATAGTTTGATTGGTTTGGCACTGAATAAGTAAATTAATTTAGGTAGTATTATCATTTTTATTATGTTGGCTCAGCCTACCCACGAACAATGAATTTTTCTCCAATTGTTTAGATCTGTTTTTATTTGTGATCAACATCTTTGAATAATCAAGCAAATACCAATAGAAGGCTACAGAAGCAGAAAGTGAAAAGTGGGTTTTCAAATGTAAACTTTAAACTGAAACTTCCATTTCCATCTCTTCCTTTTCCCTGTAGGGCCCAGACACCAATGGATATCTTACCGGCCGGAACAATGCCAATGGAGTAGACCTAAACCGAAACTTTCCGGATCTTAACACCTACATGTACTACAATGAGAAGAGTGGGGGGCCCAACCACCACATACCCCTTCCAGACAACTGGAGAAATCAGGTACAGAGCTGAAATGTTTTACACAGAAATACTTGGAGTGGGAGGAGGGAAATCACATCTTCTCCCATTTACCTTTGTTCTAATTCAATTCAGCAAGGATTTAATAATAAGTATTAACTCAATTATTGACAGGCCCCTGACAGCAAGGTCTTTTGTTTTATTCCTTTTTGTATCCCTAGTACCTGCCACAGCACCCCACACTTAGTAATGGATAGGGATAGGAACCAGATCTGCAATTTCATTAGTAATAGGAATCCATGAGTGAGGCAAGAAACTCTTTACAAAGGCAGGTTGGCACTTTCTCTGTAACTTAGAGATCTGGCTACAGCATGAAGAGGTTGTGTCTTGCCTAGGATCACACAGTCTAGACTGTGTATGAGACTCAGGTCTTCCTGGCTTCCAGGTCAACTCCCTATTCTCTATACCCATACTGTTATGTCCCTAGCCCTTAACCCAGAATTCCACATTTAGTTAGACTCCATAAATATTTGGTGATGGTGATGATAATGATAGGTATCCAACACTCTATAGACAGCACCCTTTCACATTTAGTTATCTATGAACATGGATCCCCTAAGTAGAATGTAAGCTACTGGAGAACATGGACTGTTTCACTTTTGAATGTGCATTCCCAGTTCAATGCTTGGCATCTATTAGGTGATTAATAAATTCTTATACATTGATTGACTGATCAGAGTCACAGCTCAGATCTGTCAGAGACAGTAAATGGCTTCCAGTCTTGTTCCTTCCATTTTTGCATACTGCTCAAATCACTTAGTCAGTCATGGAAGTGAATCAGCAGTACAGCCTGGAAAGGGTTGAAGACATCTTTAGCATAGGTCTCCTCCTTAAATTTGATGCTTTGGGAGGAATTAGTCAATCAGAAAGTGATGTCTCAGGGACAGAGAGAAGTCTCGTGTCTCTCCCAACTCCAACGTGAGAAATAGTCCAGAGTAGAGTGAGCTTCCATGATGAAGAGGTTTCTATGGCATGATAGAAAAAGGCCGGTGGAGATGGGTCAGCCGGGCAGCCTAGAGAAGGATGAAGGGATGCTCAACCATGTCTTCTCTCATCTCAATTTCATTCCCCTTGGTCTGATTAAAAGGTTGGCGATTGAGAAAATAGTAAACCAGAAAGCAGATATGGAGCCTTCTTTTCTTTGCCTTCCCCCTTGATTCCTTTATTAAGAGGGGGAACCTTCAGATGCCTATTTGTGTAAATTTTGTACTTTATTTTGTATGTATGTAACTAATGAATAGTTTGGTACCCAGCGTCCTCTTGGGTCCCTGCTAATTCTTTACCTCCATATAGGTGGAACCAGAGACTGAGGCTATTATACAGTGGATGGAATCTATCAACTTTGTTCTTTCTGCCAATCTTCATGGAGGTGCAGTTGTAGCCAATTACCCATATGACAAGTCTCGTGAGCATCGGGTTCGGGGTTTCCGTCGTACCGCTGATACTCCCACTCCAGATGATAAGCTTTTCAGAAAGGTAAGCAGAAAGGCCAGATGAAGTGCCTGGCAGAAGGTGGGCCATCTAGAGAATGTGAAATCCAGCAGGTGAAAGCATCAAATCAAGTCAAGAAATCCTTGCTGAGATGCCACTGGCTACAAAGAACTGTGTGAGGTGCTACAGATACAAAGAATTTCCTTCCCTAGAGAAGGCAGTATAGTACTAGCAGCATAAAATGGCTCTAAAGTCAGAGGATCTCGGTTCAAATACCACTTCTGATATTTGCTACCTATATGACTTTGGTAAAATCACTTAACCTCCATGGGTCTCAGTTGCGTCACTGACAAGGGTATTGGACTAGATGGTCTCCAAGGTCCTTCCAGCTCTACAATTGTGAACCTGTAATCTTTCTAAGAGCTTACAATAGTCCAGTAAGGAAACAAAAAATTAATCCTCAAAAAAGTTTAATCGCATACAATGTCAGAAGATCTAAGTTTGAATTCTGCCTCAGATACTTACTAGCCATGTGACCCTAGGCAAGTCATATAACCTCTATTGGTTCTAGTTTTCTCATCTGTAAAATGGGAATGATAATAATAATGATGATGATAATAATAATAGCATCTAACTGACAGGGTTGTTGTGAGGATCAAATGACATAGTGTACGTTAAGGGCTTTGCAAACTTTAGAGTGCTGATATAAATGTTAGCTATTATTATTTCTTTTCTTTTTTTTTTTTTTGGTTTGTTTTTTGAGGCAATCGGGGTTCAGTGACTCGCCCAGGGTCACACAGCTAGTAAGTATCTGAGGCTGGATTTGAACTCAGGTCCTTCTGACTTCAGGGCTACTTCTCGGTCCACTGAGTCACCTAGTTGCCCCTTTACTTTTTTTTTCTGAAATATATAATGACATTGTATGCTGAGCTACAGCAAGTCTGCATACACAGTCATTTAATAATTTAAGTCTTTAAGACAAAGAAAGATGTCAAGAAATTTTCCTTAATTGATTGCCCAATGAAGTGTATAATTGAATAAAAATTCAGAAGAAGGAGAGATTGTATCAGGTAAGGGTGGTTAGGAAGACTTTACAGATATGAGTTTGATGTCAGAGCTGTAAGACTGGATAGGTAGACCAGAGTATACCTATCAGAAAGATGCATCTTTCACAAACATCTACTTTGTCTTAAATTACATGCATAAATTCCTGTTAAGGTATTATAGATGTGATGATATTTGTATTTATGGCATGCATGTATTAAGGAACATTTTGCTTTCGTTTTGAGCTGCTCTAATGGACATAGTACCTCCAAGAACTCTTCATTTTCTACTAACCCATAAGATAAGAAAACCATTGATTTAGAGCTCCGGGTCATCTGCTCCATTTCCTTCATTTTACAGATGAGGAAACTGAGGACTAGAGAGGTTAAGTGACTTGCTTGAGGTCACACAGGTTATAGGTAGCAGAACTGAGATTTAAACAAAGGTGCTCTGACCCCAAGCCTCCCAATTAAAATACACTTTAATGGATCTATGAACTGGTTGGTGTGGGTCAGCAGTGGGGAAACTGTGGCCTTCTAGGTCCTCAGGAGCAGCCTTTTGATTGAGTCTAAGTTTCACATAACAAATCCTTTTATTAATGGGAGTTGTTCTGTGAAATTTGGATTCATTCAAAGGGCCACACTTGAGGACGTAGGGGGCCACAGGTTCCCCACCCCTGGTATAGGTACTCATTCGTTGGGTTCAGATAGTAACCCATGCTTTCCTATCCTGTTCGTGCAATTCTTTTCCATGTCTTTCTATAAATCATCCAGAAAGCCTAGCCAATCTAGCCAATGCTTTGGATGTCTTCCTTAGAGCCTTTTAATATATTTTTTTTTATTTCTTCGTTTTCAGCATTCACTTTTATGAGATTTTAAGTTCCAAATTTTTTTCTCCTCCCTTCCCAAGATGGCATGCAGTCTGACATAGGCTATAGGCACGTTGTGAAATAAGAATCAGAACAAAAGGGAAAAATCACGAAAAAAAGAAAAGGGAGATGCTTCAATCAGCATTGAGACGCCACAGTTCTTTCTCTAGATGTGGATAGTATTTTTTTCTTTCTTTTTTTTTGTCTGTTTGTTTGTTTTGAGGCAATTGGGGTAAAGTGACTTGCCTAGGGTCACACAGCTAGTAAGTGTCAAGCGTTTGGTCTGAGGCTGGATTTGAACTCAGCTTCTCATGACTTCAGGGCCGGTGCTCTATCCACTGCACTACCTAGATGCCCTGTGGATAGGATTTTCTATCATGAGTCTTTTGGAATTGTCTTAGATCATTGTATTGCTGAGAAGAGCTAAGTCTATCAAAATTGGTCATCGCACAATGTTGCTGTTACAAAAGACTTTTCTGATGTAATACTTTTCTGTCCTGTTCTAGGGAGAGCAACAAAGTCGCAGGAGGTACAGGCACTGTGACTGTCAGCCACAAGATGAGTTTACACAAGTTAGTTTAGCATGGAATAAGGAGGTCTGGTCTGGTCCCTGTATCTGGAAGGTCTCTCAATGAGAAGTGTAGCATCAGCAATTTGGCAGGAAACGTGTTTCAGCAGGAAGAAGAAGGAAGCTTATTTCTGGGCAGCTGAGAGCTATTCATTCAGCTTCACCCCTAAACAAAACCTTCTAGCTCTTAAAAGACCTGGATTAGCTAAAGTCAATCAAATTTCTTTAAAGGGCAAGGCTCTTCCTCAATCAATAAATCTTCAGTGTCTATATCCAAGAGGGCGTTCTCCAGCCCGACTAGGCTGTCTGTGTTCCTTAGGGGAATAGTGGAGTCATCTTCCAGGTCAGATATGGACCTATTCTTATAGGTGTCAAACTTCTCTCCTTTTTCTCTCATCCACTGACCCATCCTCTCCTTTTTTTTGGGTGGGAATTCAGGCCACTGGGATTCTGATACTTTGGGGATATTTCCCACAATTCCCAATAAGCCAATTCCAATAAGTTTTTATTGAGTCCCTATTGTCTGCAGATGGGACATCTAAGTGGTGAAGTGGACAGAACACCAGACTTGGAATCAGGAAGAACTGAGTTCAAATCTGGCCTCAGACACTTACTAGTTGTGTGACTCTGGGCAAGTCACTTAACGCTGTTTGTCTCAGTTCTTCATCTATAAAATGGAGACACACTGGAGAATGAAATGGCAAACCTCTCCAGTATCTTTGCCAAGAAAAACCCTCTCCAATCCATCTTTTATGTCCCTGTCATATTAATGTTTCTTGCCTGTAGAATCGGTTACATTGCTCCTCTACTCAAAAACCTTTAGTGATTGCCTATCGCCTCCTGAGCAAACTTAAAGCCTGGCATTCAAGGCTTCTACAACATGGAAAGTCACCCCTTCAGAAATGAAAAAAAAGTCGAAGATAAACAAAAGATAGTAAGTAAGTGAAGGATGGTACTGCAGGTAGAAAGGGTGGAATCAGAAGGAAGGACAGATGTAGGCAGAAAGGTCATGAGCTTTGACATGGACATGTGGGGTTTTAGATTTGAGTGAGACATCTATGTGGACGTGTCCTGAAGGCAGCTGACAGCGCAGGTCTAGACTGCAGCTGCAAAGAACATGTGAGTATAGAAGTCATGATTGAAGTTGTGAAGAGCCAAAGATAATTCCTTAGGCAATACCTTTATTAAGAGGTCAAGCAGAAAATTAGGATTCAGTGAAGATGACAGAGAAGAACCACAAGAGACTGATGTCTCTGAAGCTAAGGTTGAGAGTATGAGTGGGTGACCAACAGTGTCGAAAGCTTCAGAGACCAATAGGAGAATTTGACTTGTCTTTTAACCTAAGGTGCTTAGCACAAAGCAGGTTCTTCATAAATACATAAATACTTTTGGGTTGAGAACGAGGAGAGGAGACCTCTGTGGCAGAGTAGAAAACATACTCAATTTGGCATCAGAAGATCAGGTGTCATTTCAGTTCTGCATTTTCTAACTGTATGACCTTGGGCAAGTATTCAGTCTGTCCCAATTTCCTCTTCTATAAAATAAAGGGGTTGAACTAAATGATCTTGAAGGTCCTTTAACCTCTAAAAATACTATGCTCCTGTAAATTGCAAGGGGTGCAGCAGAGAGTGGGTAGTAAGGAAGTGGAAGCATTGGTATAGACAAATTTTTCAAGAAGTTTAGCAATGAAGAGGAAAGGAGATGAGTTGATAGAACTGGAAAGACCTGAGTATTTCTTTTTTGTTTGTTTGTTTGTTTTTTGGTGAGGCAATTGGGGTTAAGTGACTTGCCTAAGGTCACGCAGCTAGTACGTGTCAAATGTTTGGTCTGAGGCCGAATTTGAACTTAGGTCCTCCTGACTTCAGGGCCGGTGCTCTATCCACTGCACCACCTAGCTGCCCCTGAGTATTTCAATAGGCAGATGGGAACCCTATGGGCTCACGTTCAACATGAAGAGAGTTCATTCAACAATCTTATGAACATTTATTAAACTCTAGTATTTATAAGACACTTTTCTGCTATTCACAGCACCTAGCATGATGATATGTAAATCATAGGCACCCAGTAAGTGTTAATTGAATAGAAGAAGTACAAGACCATTTGTAACACCTTATGTCCACCATCTGAGGATGCAACCATGCATTTTAAACGTACAGAGAGGTTAGGGAGTTAACAAGGTTTATTGAGGGGATGATTAAATCTCCAAAAATCCCCTGGAATGTCCCTGTATTATGAAGAACAGGGAAAAACAGCAGCAGGCACATTCCTTCTCCTTCCCTCCCTCCTCTATGCTAGTAGTAACCTTAATCTTTCTGGATAAACTGTTCTTTTCACCTTTGGTAGACTCTGTAACTCCTACCCTTAAAATATCCCCACTGGGAACTATTTTCTTCCTTTGTGTGTCCCCTGAAGACTATGCTTTGTTCATCTCTCTCTCTCTCTCTCTCTCTCCCTCTCTCTCTCTCTCTCTCTCTCTCTGTTTTAAAAGAGGTTTAGTCTTAGGCTCAGACACTGAGGCCCTGCCAAGTCACAAGGATGATATTGAGGAAAATGATCAAAGAATTTCTTGACCATAAAAATGAAGGCAAGTCACCTTGTTACCCAAATGCAAATTTCAGTTATTGTTATTATGTTTATGTTGTTGCTTTAAACAGTCAGCCATTTGTTTTGTCCATGTATGTCAGTACTCTCTACAACACAGCATAAATATTACGATATCCCCAAAACTGACCATCAAAGTACATGAAATAACATCATAGAAACAGAATGGAATTGAGATCATAATGGACTTGGAGGCAGGAAGGCTTGGGTTCAGATCTCTCTTGTGTGACCCTAGTCACTTAACTTTTCTGAACCTCAGTTTCCTCAACTGTAAAACAGAGTTAAAAATTCTTGTAGTGCCTACCTCACAAGGTTATGTTATTGTGAGGCTCAATGAGATGTCTATTTAAAGCACCTTGACAATTACGTTAAAATGTGGCGTCCAAAAAAAATTAATTGTTATGCTGTTTCAAAAGCCTGCTTCCAGGGTCTGCCTACACATGAGTAGTAACATCCATTGAAAACAGGAATATTGTAGTCTTCTCCTAAGTTCAGTGCCAAAGTAAATAAAGACCAAGAGAGCTGAAAGTGGCATTAGAGCCCACCTAGTCTAATGTCTTCCTTTTAACAGAAGAGTAAACTGAAGCGCAGAGAAGAGATATACTCTAGTTTACAAAGTGGGGTTAATGGCAGAGCCAGTACTAGAATGCAGGGCTCTTTATTTCTCCACCCACGATGTTCCCACTATTTTGTTTTAACCCTGCTGATCAACACAGCTAATTGAGTGACTTTTGGCTTCACCCCCAATTCTAGGTGTGAACATTCCCACATAAATTTGGTAGATTCTGGGTCATGTTTCCTACCGTGCTTTCCCCTCAGCTGGCCAAAGGCTATTCCTATGCACATGGATGGATGCACCTGGGCTGGAACTGTGGCGATTACTTTCCTGATGGCATCACCAATGGGGCTTCCTGGTATTCTGTCAGCAAGGGTAAGGAGGTTTCAAGGAAGAGCTGGAAGTGGGTACAGTAACTTCATTATCCTGACAAACAGGCAGCATTATTCACAGTGAGGGAAAGCAAAAGGATACAACAGATGCTAAGCCTAGAGACTTGGAAAGAAAGTCTTGGGGGTGGGGGCATGGGTAAGAGAATCACTTGTTAAACATGTGCCAGCACACCACTGCTTGATCTCCACTTTTGATAAAGACTGAGCTGATTGGCTAGGATAATCCTTGTGGAAAGGGGTGAAGGGAGAAGATGGGGAATTTAAGGACGTACTACATTTAGCTGTCTTCTTGCGACTAATAGCATGTTTCCACTTGATGGACTTTCTGAGGGTTACTAGTAACCATGGCCATAATAGTCAGTATAGAGAATACCTTTAGTTGGAAGACTGAATGGGAAAGAACAGGGTAGGGAGGAGTTCATCCCAGCTTGCCGCTTGACATGCTTTAAAAAAATTAAACTGGATTTTTATAAATGTAAATGATTATTTACTAAATAATTTATTATTTATTTACTAAATTTACTAAATTAAAATTAAAATTAATTATTTACTAAATTTACTAAAAGGCTTTGAAGAAATAAACAGTTTTAAGTGAGGACTTATTAATGCCTAAAGATAGCAACATAAAATAAGAATTATAAATGCTAATTTCACACTATTTTAAACAGAATTTCAATGTACCCTTTTAAGGAAAGCATTATAAGTAGTGCAAAATAGGTCATAGTTAGGGGCCTAATATCATAGAATTCCTTCAAGCTCCTGCTAAATAGATTATTTAGAAACCTTAAGGACAATTTATACTTAGCAGAATCAAAATTAAGGAAGAGTAACTGGTGTTTTTCTCCAGGATGCTAAAATTTACAAGGCTGCATCCTGAGTGAATTCCTCCTAGCACATCCCACCCCCATGCCCCAACCTTATCCCAGGCATAAAAATGTTTAGTTATGGTCCTGGACCGGTACTCACAAAGTTTAGAACATCTCATTTAGTATCTAAGAGGTGATGAATACTTATTAACTAAAATAGAGTATTACAGGATAAGAGATTTAAGGCTTGAAGAGATCTTAGAGGTCACTGAGTTCAATCTCTTCATTTTAAAGTTAGGAAACTGAGGCCCAGGGACATTATGTGACTTGCCCAGGGTCAACATAGCTAGTAAGTGTCTGAGGCAGATTTAGACCCTGGAGCTGTCCTGACCCCAAGTCCAGTATGATCCATACCATACCATACCATAGTGGAGATAACAGACAAAATCAACTTTGTTATTTTTGAAAATCTGGCAGACATAATCTCACTTCTAGAAGTACGTCTTCTCAAGAACATAAACTAAAAGTGTTGCTATTGTCTCCCTAATTTCTAATAAGAGATAGAGCTGTGATTTCTGGCTGTGTAGGATACTACCTTTTCCACACAACACATTTCTGACTTAAATTCTGGGGGAGTTGCTTGAGATACTTAGACATTAAATGACTTGTCCATGGTCCCCCAGCTAGAAAGTGTCAGAAGTGGGATAGTTTAGCTCATTGGGTCATTGATATAGAGCTTGAAGGGACCTCAAAGGCCGTTTAATCCAACTCCTGTATTTTACATGCCAGGAAATTGAAGCCCAGGTTGTCCTAACTCCAGTCTCTATCTACTATGCCAGGTCACTTCCGCAGAGTCATAAAATTAAACCGAAAATATATAAAAATATAAATTGTTGCTTTTAAGATGTGTACTTTTTGACTTCTTAATAGTAGGTCTATGTCTGTCCCTAGCTTTGAAAGTTTTAGTTTCAGAATTTTATCCAATAAGGAAAGATAGTTTGATATAGTAGGAAACTAAAATAATGAACAAGAGAACCAGATTCTAGTCTCAGTTCTGCTGAACTCCATTTTGTTACTTTCTTTTCTTGGGGCTCAGGTCCCTAATATTTAAAATGAAGGGGTTAGACAAGATGAATCTAAAGTATTCTCTAGTTCTAAGATTCTATGAACAAGGATGTGGTTTTTTGTAGAAAGAAATCATTCTATTTAGCACAATTCCAAATAATATTTAGAAATCATTGTATCTAGCGTGATTTCTCAATAATATGCACCTTGTGGCCATGCTATAGGTTCTCTTTATTGAAACTAATTCATCAAAAATCGTCTCTGATAGCCAGTTTGCTGTGGTTGGTTTCCTCTGTTCCCTATTACCACGTTTGCTTGGATGTTCCATCCCAAAGCAAAACCGTTCCAATTAAAATGGGATGCGTATGATCACCTTAGTTCTAAACAGAGGTTTACTAGAGCCAGATCTTACTGGCTGCCAATTGTGAAATTTTCAGTGTGAGCAATCATACCTCAGAAATTGGCAAATGCTACAAATCAGAGCTTGATTTATTACGTTGTTGATTGTCTAGACTTAGGAAAGTGGTGGAGAAAATAGAAATAATGCCGATTAAACTTAAAAAATATGTTATGAGCACTTCCCCCTAACAAACTCCCACCCATACTCTGACCCCAAAAACCAGTTGTTAAATATCAACCAGTACACTCCTGGTTCTAAGTCACTGGCATTAAGGAGGTTTGGGAAATGATGAAGAAAAAGTAAATTTTAAGTCTGTGAAATGGAGAAGAAATATTAGGTATTTCATGGTGGTGGGAATTGCTTTAAAAGGATAGAAAAAGGGGGAGATATTGGAAATTTGGGGAGGAAATGCTGTTTTGTAAGGAAGAAATAATTTAGAGGCCAAGAGGTAGAAGAGAAAGTATTAAGGGATGGAAGAATATGGAAGAGTTCCATTTGAGAGGCAAGACAGGGTGTTCAGATGTACAAATCTGCTACTGTGCCCTTTCTTTCATAGGAATGCAAGACTTCAATTACCTCCATACCAATTGCTTTGATATCACTCTGGAACTGAGTTGCAATAAGTTTCCACGCCAAGAGGAGCTGCAAAGGGAGTGGCTTGGCAACCTCGAGGCATTGATTAGTTTCTTGGAAGAGGTAAAAACTAAAAGTATTTCTGGGAAGTCCCAACTTTTAATTTCCCTATTTGCACCACAAAAAAGGAGAGATTTCTTAGTTGTAAATGAGGGGTTTTTTTGGAGCCCAAACACACTGCTCTAACAGACTTGTCTCTCCCTCTGGATTTCTTATAGTGTCTAAGATGTTCCCAGTGTGATGGCCTTAGACCTTAGTTCTTCCCCTTACTCCTTCCCAAGTGCCCCATTGATATTAATTAATTTATTCACCATGTTTTTGTCTACTGTATCCACAACAAAAATTTTCTCCCAGTTTTATGACGTGGGAGGTGCCTCTGCCTTTTATTAATACATATTTATCCCCGTCCTCACTACCGAATCCTGTATCTGATGGTCAATCATCAAGTCCTAATGATTATTCCTTTGTGAAATGATTTGATCTACCTTTTCTTCTTTATTCCCATAGCCCCAGCCCATATTCTTTTCTCCAGTCTCCTAATTTATAATCCTACACACAGCAAGCAATAAGGCATCATTTTCTTTCTTAGGAATCCTTTCAATATCACTCTTTTCTTCCTCATCACCTCCAAAATATTTTAAGTGCTTAATTGCATGTGATCTTTCTAAGTTAGTATTCTGCAGAGAGATTTGGATGGCCTTGGAAGTTAGAAAGCCAAAATATCAGAGGGAAGGGGCGTAAGGAAACTTATTTGCCTTGGAGTTTCAGGATCAGAACACAATGATTCTAACTTTCTACCCCAAATAGAAATAAGGCTATTGCCATTTGGGGCTTTTGGTTGATAGAATGAATAAAACAAAGAGAGATTTTTGCTCTTTATGGAAGAGTTCTCTCACTTTCCTTTTCTTAACTCCCCAGTTAGACCCCCAGTAGGTGTCCCTTAAATGAATGGGCAGCAGCTCTTACCCCACTATGACTTCTTCTGGCAGGTTCATCATGGCATTAAGGGAATGATACTTGATGAAAATAACAATGGCATCGCAGGAGCAGTAATTTCTATTAGTGGGATTGCTCATGATGTCACTTCAGGTAAGTATCCACTGTTTATTGCTCTATCTTGTCAACACCCTCCAGTCCTCCCCCCTCCCCCCATCAGGGATATAAGCCAACAAGGCTGACAGTGAATTGAAAAGCTGAATCAGGTAATCATAATTTTTCTTTAAGAAAAAAAAAAACAGACAAACAAACCACACATACACATTGCTACTAAGGTAAGTGAGTTATGCCTGGAGAGATAGGTATTGGAAAAGTAGCAATTCTATGCCATGGATCTTTGGAGCTCTTTTATACAATAATGTTTTAATTTGTGTTATTGTTACTTTCCTATATGATCAATTTCACCCACTAGATTTTATGGTTCTCAAGGACAAGGAAAACACAGAACAAAGTGCTATATCCTCTCACCAAAGGTGTTTAATACCATCATGGAGGAGGTCTAGCTCAGAATACCGATTAATAAATTCTCTATAGATGATGAGGTCCTTCAGATGTTCTTCTTTGAGGGTGACAGTTGTGCTGATGCAATGAATGAATGAAAAACATTTATTAAGCACCTACTAACTGTGCTAGGTACTGGGAATATAAAGATATTACCTGCCTTCAAAAAGTTTTTATTCAAATAAGGGAATATAACACATATAAGGAATGGTGAACACGGAAAAAAACTTTTAATCTGGGAAGTCATAGGGATTGTCAGTGAAGTCTTAGGGCAGTTGAATTCAGTAGTGGTGATAGTATTCTACCTGATGATAGAAAAATTGCTTATTTCCTATAATCAACATCAAGAGTCCATCAAAGTTAGCCACATAGGATTAAAACCAAAGGGATAATGAATGTCTATACCATGGTAAATCAACATCCAGACTACTGGATATATAATCTATAGAGCTGAGCCAACAGTACACACATAATGCTTGGATACTACAGATGGAAAATGAATTTAGTCCAGAATTAAATAGAAAGAAAATGGTGGAATGGACTGTCTTTCAATGGTCTCAAACTTCTCTATGAAACAAATATCATTGTACTTCTGGTGCTTTGTGGATAAAGCATGAAACAGCATTGTTTCTGAAGAATTTATGCTGTGGACTACCCAAAGGCCAATGGAGAGGCCCAAGCTGGATGGAGGTGTGCATAGTAAGATATTACTAAAGAACAATGCACAAGAAGTAGCATAAAGATTATCATACCAGACATTCATGACTAGAAAAGGGAGTGGATCAGGAAGAATAAGGAATAACCATTGAAAAACTTACATAATCAATAATTATCCATGTAATGTCAAGAGATATAGAGGAAGACATCATCATCTTGGTTGTTTTCATGAAAATGAACTATGAGGAGATGTAGACACATAGACAAAAGTGTACACAATCTTTGTAGTATCACTCATGTCGATGAAATCATAGCTCCATTAAAGTAACCTAGCACCATGCTTTGCACATAGTAGGTGTTTAGTAAAATGTTAAATTAATTTGGATGTTGATTATAGGAAATAAGCAATTTTTCTATCATCAGGTATTCAGAATCCTGTGAACATAAAAATTCTCTATTAATAATAATTTCTTGATTGTAAGTATTGAAATCTTAAATATTGAAGTAAAAATGGAACAAAGAATTTTTTCACCTGAGGTAATATTACAAACCATGGCCTTGATAGTTGGTAATAGAGCATACCCTTAGTTGGGAGACAGAGTGGGAAAGAACAGGGTGGGGAGGAGCACATCGCAGCTTGCTACTTCACAGCTTCCCATTTTAACTAATTATTGTTGCTAATTAGGTTCTAAATTCAGTTGTTTCTACATGGTTGAAGGACTGAAAGTGCTCATTGGCATCGTCTAATTTAGTACTCAGGTTAAAGTCTCAGTCACCTCACTCTAATTATGATGTATTAGAGAGACAAAAAGATTAGTTAAATGAATTTGTTCATGCCTCAGAGTGAAATATTTGGTCAGCAAGACAGACAATTAGAAATAGTATAGAGAAAAGTATAATTAGGGAAGGCAGCTTGGCATAGTGAAAAGAAGGCTAGATTTGGAATTAGAAGGGGTGAGTTCAGATTTCAGCTC
Organism: Vombatus ursinus; assembly: GCF_900497805.2. Lineage (NCBI taxonomy): Eukaryota > Metazoa > Chordata > Mammalia > Diprotodontia > Vombatidae > Vombatus > Vombatus ursinus. The sequence goes on from NW_020940527.1 coordinate 23,240,137, forward strand.
TGAAACTTATGACCTGGGTGAACTTCCCATAAGGAAGCTACTATCTGTAAAATGAAGAGTTGGACTAGATCAGAGGTTCTTAACCTTTTTATGTCATGTACCCCTTTGGTGCAATATGATGAAGCCTATGACCCCTTCTCAGAACAAGTTTTTTAACGCCTTAAATAAAATACACATGATTATCAAGGAAATCAATTAAAATGTTTTAAACAAACAAACAAATTCAGGGACCCAGGTTAAGACCCCCTGAGCTAGGTCATCCCCCAACTTCTCTTCTAGCACTAAATAACATAATCATTTGCTAATGGCATAGAACGACCTAGATACTTGCTTCAAGGTGGAGTATAGGGTATTGCTGTGATTCATGGACAAGACTACATTGCTTTGGAGGTAGGAAGCAAAAAAGGAGAATAACAAACAGAAGAACAAAATAAATCATTCAGAGGGCATTTCATATTAACAAAAGAAAAAAAACGGTAGGAAAAAGAAAGTTGAGAAGGAAAGGTTCTTGGTCATCCCAAAAGAAAACTACATTTCACAAAGATGGAGGAAGGGTCAAGCTCTAGGGGAAACATAAATTTAATAACATTTAACTATGAATAACAAAGCAGAGCCAGACATATAGCAGGCACTCAATAAATGCTTGTTAACTTGATAATAAATCAAGATAGTTGATTTTTTCCAAACAAAATGAAAAAACATTATAAAAAGGTAAAAAAAATGGACTAATAGTGATAGCTAGCATTTATACAATATTAAGATTTGCAGAGTATTTTGCAAATATTATCTCATTTGATGCTTACAACAACCCTGTAAGGCAGATGCTATTATTATTATCTCCATTTTACAGATGAAGAAATAAGGCTGACAGAGGTTAAGTGATCTGTGAAGGGTCATACAGATAATCAATGAGATAGAATTTGAACTCAGGTCTTCCTGACTCCAAATCCAATTGTAATAATTATAATGTTAAATTGATGTAAATAGATTGAATGTCTCTATTTTTATGGGGTTGTATGTGGAATGTGTTATTTTAAAAAAATAGAACCCAATAATATATTGTCCACAAGAACTGCATGTAATGCAAAATGACAAGTATGTTTCAGTTAAGAGCTAGTGTGGTTGCTAGCTTGAGAAAATCTGATGAAGCAATGAAGACATGTGATTAAGTTTAGTACAAAACTAAACGAATCAAAAGAAATAAATAAGGAAATTAAAGTATGCTAAAATATTCAACCAATAATGAAATTATATCAATTTAAAATGTAAATGCAATAAATAACATTCCAATTACAGGTACAATGTACCTGTGACCACATTGATGTGTGGGTGCTTTCTCCCAGTGATACAGATTTCAACCTTTGCAAGCTTGTTCATGCTACACATCTTGTCCATATCCTACCATAATTATGCTACCGGGGATCCATCCAACATGTTAGGGACCTTCCTCAAGTTCTCTGGCTTTTTTCAAGACTTTATTCAAGTCACACCTCTTCCAGGAAGCCTTTCCTAGTTCCCCTGTTGCTAGTGACTTCTGAGGATACCTTCTACCTTCTCTCTATTTCTCTGTGTGTGTATGTGTGCGTGTGTGTGTGTGTGTGTGTGTGTGTGTGTGTGTGTAAAATCTTGTATGGACCTAGTTATTTACATTTATTACATTAGTTATATTACCTTTGCTCTTACCACATGACCAATTAATCTTTTTTTGCTTAAACTTCTCTTTCATAATGAAATAATACAACAGTAAAATTTTACAAAGGACAAGCTCACATTTTAGAATTTTTAAGATGATTCAGTTCTACATGGGATTTTCCTACTTCATCTTCCCCAGGAGATATTGATACGTAAGCGGCAATTAGCTTGGTGGCAGTCCGTTTACTTTAACTCATAATGAATACTTCAAAGAGAGATGACCCAGTCTCCCATGCAGTGTTTCTTATTGTGTATCAGTCTATTTTACACCTCTCGGGTGTCAGGGTGGAACCAAGGAAAATAGTACTTACTTGGCCACTGACAGGTCTAATCAGGCTATTTATTAGGAAAAGGATACAATGAAAGAGTACATGATGAGCTGCACAGTCATCTGGAGTTCTAGAATCTTTTAATTCTGGAATACATATGTCCACAGATGTCATAAACATATTCATCTACCTGGACAATCAGTAAAGAGCAAATTCCATAGACTTTCACTATTAATATCTCTGTTTTGAGAACCTCTGATCTTTCTTTCCCTTTAGATGCAACTTTTTGTCTTCTGCTTTCATTTATAAAGAAAATGGCAATATGGCTTTGACTTGATTCTTCTAATACTGTGTCAGCTCATTGGTCTTTGGACAAAGACTGCGTATTAAAAGTATTCATTTATTCAACATGATTTATTAAGCACAAGTTGTGTGTTAGAAGGGGACAGCCAGGTGATGCAGTGGATAGTGTACCAGGCCTGGAGTCAGGAAGACTCATCTTCCTGAGTTCAAATCTGGCCTCAGACGCCTACTAGCTATGTGACCCTGGGCAAGTCACTTAACCCTGTTTGCCTCAGTTTCCTCATCTGTAAAATGAGCTGAACTCAGACACTTAACACATACTAGCTGTGTGACTTTGGGCAAGCCACTTAACCCCATTGCCTAGCAAAAAACAAACAAACAAAAATAAATAAATAAAATGATCTCGGGAAGGAAATGGCAAACCACTCCAGTATCTTTGCTAAGGAAACCCCAAATGGGGTCACAAAGAGTTGGACACAACTGAACAACAACAAATGTGCTAGAAGAGACAGTTAGGTGGCTCAGTGGATAGAGCTCTGGCCTTGAAGCCAGGAGGACCTGAGTTCAAATCTGCTCTCAGATACATAACACTTACTAACTGTGTGACCCTGGGCGAGTCATTTAACCCCAACTGCCTCACCAAAAAGCAAAAAAACCAAAAAAACAATAGGAAAAACATTAGCTGCTTTCAAGAAGCTTACATTCTATTAGAAGGAAACATGTACACAGATAAGTAAATACAAAATATATATGTAAGGTAAATATAAAATTAATTGTTGGGGAAAGGACACTAGAAACTGGAGGACTTAGAATAGACTGAGCTCAGATATCGCCCACCACGTGAGGCTTGTCCTGATCCCTCCTATTGCTAGATTTAACAAACTGACAATGTTCTTTGACCCCTGTGATCCTATTATTAAAACAAGACTCTTAGGATATAATTTAAGGTGGAAAAAAGAATTATATGTACAATAATATTCCTAGTTCTTAGCATAGTGTTGACATATACTAGATGTTTAATAGATCTTTATTGATTAACCGATTCATAGCTATTTCATTTATAATAAATAAATGATTTATTTGTAATAGTGAAAAAATCACATATAACCAATATGTCCTGTGTATGTGAGCTTCTTGACAGCAGGGACTATCTTCTTTTTCTCTTTGTGCCTCTGGTATTTAGCTCAAAGCTTAACACATACTAAGACCTTAATAAAAAACTTTGTTCATTCAATCATTCGCTGTTGAAAATGATTCAATATGCAGAATGCAGAGTAAAGATGGTTGAACTGGAAATTAGCAAACCCATTGAATACAAGTATATAAACAATAACATCAAAATTATATATATATACGTATATAGATACACACTCACACAAACATAGATATATACACATAGACATGCAGATGAGAACTTACAAAGTAACAGAATAAAGAAATTATTAGTTTGTTGAAGTATATATATGTGTGTATATATGTGTATAGAATTAATATAAATCTGATTGCATGGTTGATTTTACTGATTTTTTTGTTCTTTGTTTTTGTGATCCTGAGTTTATAATTGGTATGGACAACTCTCAAACAGGCCACTCCTTCTATCAGTGCAGATTGTTGTTGTTTTCAATTGTTTCAGTTGTGTTTGACTCTTCATGACTCCCATTTGAGGTTTTTTGGGCAGAGATACTGCAATGGTTTGCCATTTCTTTTTCCAGTTTATTTGACAGAAGAAGAAACTGAGGGAAACAGAATTAAGTGACTTGCCCAGGGTCACACAGCTAGTAAGTATCTAAAGCTGGATTTGAGTTCAGGTCCTCCTGACTGCAGGCTTGGCCTTCTATCTACTGAGTCACCTAGCTGCCCTCCAATGCAGTTTAGCACCTGCTCAACAATTTATAATTTTAGAGATAATCAAGGCAAACTCCAGCCTAATGCAGGGATTCCTTCTACAGAATTCCTAACAAATAACCATTTGCCTCTGCTTGAATATTTTTTTGTTTTCATTTATTTAGCATTTTATTTTCCCACAATTACATGTAAAAACAATTATTAACATTCGTTTAAAAATTTTTGAGTTCCAAATTCTCTCCTTCCCTGCCCCCCTCATTGAGAAGACAAGCAATTTAATATAGGTTATACATGTATAGTCAGGCGAAATATATTTCCATATTAGTCATGTTGTAAAAGAAAACATAAACAAAATAAAAATCTCCAAAAACTGCAAGAAAAACCATCTACTTGAATATTTTGTCAGTCATTCAGTCAACAAGAATTTATTAAGTGCCTACTATGTGCTAGGTACTGTGCTAAGCACAGGGGCTAAAAAGCAAAGCAAAGGATAGTCCTTGCTTTCAAGAAGTCACCAGTCTAATGGGAAATACAACATCCAGATGCCTATGGACAAACAAGATATAGCAGGATAAATGAAAGATAATCAACAGATGGAAGGCGTTTGTGTTAAGGAGGGTTAGGAAAAACTTATTGCCAAGGTGGGATTTTACCTGGGACCTGAAGGATGTCAGAGGAGGATGGAGGGAGATGAGGATGGAGAGAATTTCAGACATGCGGGGACAGCCAGTGAAAATGCCGCAAATCAAGAGATGGAGTATCTTGTGAGAGGGTCGGGGAGGGGAAGGCCAGTGTCACTGGATCCAGAGTATGTGAGGATGAATAAGCGGGGAGGAGACTGGAAAGGCAGAAAGGGGCCAGGTTATGAGGATTTAATATTTGATCCTGAAGGAAATCAGGAGGCATTAGAATCAGTGCTCCTCTTAAAAAAAAGTGTCCGAGGAGAAGCTAGGTGGCATAGTGGATAGAGCACTGGCCCTGAAGTCAGGAGGACCTGAGTTCAAATCCAGCTTTAGATACTTACTAGCTGTGTGACCCTGGGCAAGTCACTTAACCCCAATTGCCTAAAAAAAAAATAAATTTTTTTTAAAAAGTGCCCAAAAGAATAGCAAATTGGACGTAATAGATTTGCAGTTTCATGTGCAATCATCTTTTTTTTATTATATTATTTTATAGAAATACTTGTTTAGTTCCATTCATTAAAAATTAAGAGAGAGATGCCCAGAATGGAATCTCTTATTTTAGATGTTGTTTAACCAATGCAGAGTATAATGGAATTAGTATGTATCTCTGTGATTGGCTCTTTCTTTTAATGTCCTTAATTTACATTAGTGTTATGATACCTATGCCACCCTGCTTTGGGATGTACATCTTGTGGTCAGCTAAGACATTCAGTTTTTTGGGGGGACTTTGTGTTTACATTTGGGTCATCTGGTCACTGTATAAGCAGGTTTCTGGTTTACAGGTTGAATCTTACCCTTACGGTTTTTAGGTAAGCAGGGTGATTACTTCCGGCTGCTATTACCAGGTACTTACGTTGTCACTGCCACAGCACCTGGGTATGGATCAGAGACAATGACGGTGACGGTTGGACCTGCAGAGCCAAAGCAGGTGAGTTGGGCTGATGTTTTGCAAAATCTTTCTTGTTGATGTAGGAGGTTTTAGTGCTTATAGTTCTAGTTCAGTTCATGGTCCTAGTTTTTGCCACCTCTTCTTCTTTTCCTCTTTCTACCTTACTTTATTCATATCCTATTTTTCTTCTGTACCTCCTTCTCCAAGCTATCCCTTCCCTGCTTCCTTTCCCCTTTTTGACTATGGAAGGGATGGCGCCTTTCCCTAAGTCCATGTTGGCTCTGATATGAACTATGTGTCCTTGGGGAAATCACCACCTTTCACTGCAAGGAGGGATAAAATTCCCACTGCCTATTTTATAGGGGTATTATAAGGAAATCATTTTATAAAATGAAGTACTGTGTGTAACCTATATCAGATTGCTTGCCATCTTGGGGAGGGAGGGAGAAAAATTTGGAACTCAAAGTCTTAAAAAAAATTAATATTGAAAACTACTTTAAAAAATAAAATACTATTTACCCCAAAAAATCTTTAAAATCAAATAAAGTGCTATAGAAATGTTCGGTGATATTTTTGTATCATCCTATGGCCTCCAAGGATCCCTCCCAGCCCCAAAACTATGATATCTATGGTGGTTGTGATTACTAGCACTTAGATGCCAGTTTCACTTTCTGACTTCACCAAGGAAATCCACCAGGTGGCTCCACCAGTGCTTCCTTTCCTAGCACTGTGTCCCTTGGTCAAGCCTGTTTTCTGCACAACCAAGGTCATATTTGGCACTGAGCCCAGATGAAGGCTCTAAATGACTTTTAATTTTTCAACTAGCGAGTAAAAATTAGAGGAGATATAGCCAGTCAAGGTTCAGTTTCAGCCACAGAATCATAAACAGAACTGAAAGGGACTTGAGAATTCATATAGTCCAATATGCCAATACTACCATTATATACACATGAGGAAACTGGGGATACAGCCCCATTCATCCCACCTGCTCTGCAACCCACCCATCAAGTCTGCAGTCTCCATTCCAAAGTCTTCTTAGCTTCCGGTTTGAAGTTCCTGACTTCCCCACCCCCAGATAGGCTTTCTCCCCAGACTCCACCCACCTTAGATTAAATTTTACCATCCCTTAGCCCAGGGTAAAGGTTAAGGGATTTTGTAACAAGGTCTTTGACTTCAGGACAATATTGAGCTCTTAATTTTTTTTAATTAGTGAACTAGCTAGGTAGGACTAGAACTTTGGCTTGGTCCTCCCTCTCTCTCCTTCTTTGTTACTTTCTTCCTTCTCTTTCCTTTTTCTTTCTTTATAAATTTGCTTTTTTGCTTCATATAAAATTCCCAAAGTAATCCTCCACAATATATAGTTCCTGAAAACAAGAAAATAAAATACTGAGAAATTAATCCTAAGATGAAGATTTGATACCAGTTTCCTCCTCTACAAAATGTAGGGGTTGGACAAAATTGATAGGTGGGTAGATGTATAAATGGGTAAGTAGATGGATAAACCTCGGGAGGACAGGACAGAGGTGCCTCTGGAGGAGACCTGTCCAGAGCTGCTTCACTGATCTTGAAATGCAGTAGAAGACACGTAAGGAATGTCTGAGCCTCCTTTTCCTCTTCTCTGATCTGCTGGGATGGTTATCTATTTTCTTCACACCCAGATGGCAGCATGAAATGTTCACTTAGCCCTGGAGCCAGCTCTTCCTTTGAGCTAATAGTTTTTCTCATTCACCTGCCCCAAGACCTGGTATCCAGAAGGGGGAGGGGAAGAAGAATATAACACTCCCATAAGATTTCAGGGCCAGTTGGTACAATGTTGATGTGGAGACTTTCCTAGCCGATATACCTCTATTTTCTTTCTCTTCCAGGTTAACTTTCAGCTCAGTATAGACACCACTAAAGAATCCACTGAGCAAAAAACCCCTGTCAAAGCTCCCAGTGGTAAAACCCTCCTAAAGAAGATGGCATCACGAGAAGTTGGCAAAGAGACAAGGAGAAGCAGACCCTGATGGTGCAGTAGGACTCAGCTCACTCCTGCCTTAAAACCAGAGTCATCCAGACCAAGATGAGAAAAGAGGCCAAGAGGCACACTTGATGAGAGCCCATTATGCCTGATATTAAATAAGATGAAGCTATCTATTTTGTTACCTGTGAGGTATTTAAATACAAAACTGATTCAGGAAAAAATATGGGGTGTTCTCAGTTTGCCATTTCTAAAATTGTTACTAATGTATTCAGGACCTATTTAATTAGCATGGTGTCATAAGGATCTATCAGATGGTTCAGATTCTTCAGAGCTTGGATCTTTTTTTTTCTAGGATATCCCTAGAAATGAATTAAGTTGTACAAGAGGTTCCAAGCCAAGAGCTATGTCAAATGGTCCTGGCATTTTAGTTATAGTGTAACTAAAATCAGCAGACTGGTTATTTATCCCTTAGAGGGGTATTAACATTCTATGCTGTCAACAGTGTTTCCACAGAAGGACTCCTAGAGAACTAGTTTCACATTTGATTCAATTCAACCAGCATTTATTAAGCACCTGCTATTTGCAAAGCAAATACTAATACTAGGACCTGGGGAAACAAAAGCAAAGATTGAAAAATCTGTCCCCGCCCCACAAGGAGCTTCTAGTCCAAGAGTGGGGAACCTGTGGCCTTCCAGATCCTCAGGTTCAGCCCTTTGAATCCAAATTTTGTTTGGACAAAGGGCTACACTTAAGGACCTAGAGGGCCACATGTGGCCTTGAGGCCACAGGATTCCCCCCCCATCTAGTCTATCAATTTTAGAATATCCCCTTGTATCTCTCAGCTCAGTGCCTCTATAATCCAGACTTCTGAGAACTGATCAAATGCAAAAAGATGGCTGATTTCATGTCAGCTCATTCCAGAGTGATCAGTTTCTGAAGAACTTATGCACACTGACCAAACTCAATAGAAGACTAACATAAATCAGAGTGCCAATTTATTTTGTAGCATTATAAGCTCTATGGATCCTCCTCCAACTCACACACAGTCATATCCCCCAGAGCAAGGTTCATATCCCCGAGGGAGTCAGGGTGTCTTTTAATGCTTACCAGTTAAAAGCCCCCGATATCAGTCACTAGTGATTATCATCCCACCATCATTTAATCAATGAACCAATTTTACAAAGGCATATTTACTGCAAGGGGCAGCTAGGTGGTGCAGTGGATAGAATGCCCAGCCTGGAGTCAGGAAGATCTGAGTTCAAATATGGCTTCAGACACTGTATAACCCTGGGCAAGTCACCTAACCTTGTTTGCCTCAGTTTCCTCATCTGTATAATGAGTTAGAGAAGGAAATGGCAGACCATTCCAGTATCTTTGCTAAGGAGCCCCCCAAATGGGGTCATGAAGAGTCAGACACAACTGAACAACATTTACCTCAAAAAAAATACCAAGAACAGAAGTTACAAAGCATTTTCTCCTCCCCATATCCCTCCTGCCCTCACTAACGAGGGGATCATTCTCTCTATCATCTCAGGCCCTGAGAAGAGCAAATTCACACTTAAAGTAGTTGCTACAAAACACTTGCCCTACCAAGTTCACTTTCAAAGATTGCAGAGCTGATGGATAAATATGAGTCTCTATTAGCTCTGGGATGGGTCAAGAGGGTCCCTCTTCAGGTCCTCAGGTAGCAGCTCACCTGTGCTCATCTAGCAAATATGAGCATGGACTCTGGCTCCTGGACTTCTGGAGCCTTTGACACTGATGACTCTCTTCTTGATACTCTCTAGGTTTTTGTGACATTACTCTCCCCTGGGTCTCCTACCTATCTCACCATTCTTTTTCATTCTTCTTTGCTAGATCTTCAAAGTCATGCTCACCAACCATGGATGTCTTACAGAGCTTTTGTCCTGGGCTCTCTTCTCCTTCCATACTATCTCACTTGGTAATCTCATCAGCTGCTGTGGATTCAATTATTATCTCTTCGATGATTCTCAAATCTACCTCTCCAGTCCTAACCTCTCTGTTGACCTCTGGTCTAGCATCTCCAACTGCCTATTGGATATTTGAAACTGGATGTTTCATAGACATCTTAAACAAAACATGTCCTAGACTGAACTTCCTAAAGTGATCTTCCTAAAGCATAAGTCTGACCATGTTCATTCCCCTATAAATATACTCAAACCCTAGAGGCTCCCTATCACCCCTTTGGCCAAATAGAAAATCCTGTTTGGCATACAAATTCTGCTCCCACCACCCCCTATCTTTCCAGTCTTACTATACCTTACTACTACAATCCCCTTCTCACCCCTCCCCCCCACATATACACACACTCACACATACCCTTTTTTTTTTTAAATGAGGCAATTGGGGTTAAGTGACTTGCCCAAGGTCACACAGTTAGTACGTGTCAAGTGTTTGGTCTGAGGCTGGATTTGAATTCAGGTCCTCCTGACCTCAGGGCCGGTGTTCTATCCACTGCGTCACCTAGCTGCCCCATCACACATACTCCTTGATCCAATGACACAAGCCCTCTTGCTTACTGTTCTTCCAACAAGAAACTTCAACTCCCAATTCTGAGTATTTTCATTGGCCATCCCCCATGCCTGAAATGCTCTCCCTCTTCATCCCCTCCTCCTGGCTTCCCCAGCTTCCTTCAAGTCCCAGTTAAAATCTCACCTTCTACAGGACACCTTTCCCTATCTTCCTTAATTATAGTGCCTTCCCTCTGTTTCTTATTTCCATTTTCCTATATATAGATTGTTTGTAAATAGTTCTTTGCATGTCATCTCCCCCATCAGACTGAACGCTTTGAAAACAATGCATTGACATTCTTTTGCTTTTCAGCGCTTAGCATAGGGCCTGCCTTATGGGAGGTACTTAATGTGTTTATTGACTCACTGATGGGCACTCACTAATCTAACCTTTTGAAACTCATAGTCTTATTTCCAGTACTCTACTTAAAAGCCAGAAGAATAGGAACAACAGACTGAAGACACAACAGGGCCATGCATTCACAGGCCATGTGACAGTAGCCCCAGTGGAGAGACAGAGACCTGAGACCTTTCTCTCCACCAAGAGTTCACAATAGTCCTTGCTTCCTCATTCCAACACAGCCAGGCAAGAAATATCTTTTGAATGCATCTCATTTCCAACTCAGTAGCCAATCAAAAGTCTGACTCTTCCCCAATAGAACAAACTGGAAACAGTTACAGAACGTCTGTATGTTCCAAAGTCCATATGGAGATTATATTGGATGAGCACACTGTACATGCTTATAAAAAGCTTGAGCTTGCCTGATCTCCTATTTCAATTAATTGACGGTGTAAGGAATTCCTGGCATGACAACTGACATTTTTCTGGGAGGCATTGTGGGAGAGTATAAAGAGTGCTGGATTTGGCATCAGGTATAGTGACCTTGAACAAGTTCCTTAACTTTTAATTCTCAGTTTTCTCTTCTATAAAATGAGGGGATTGAGGGGACTAGATGAAAGATGAGGTCCCTTTGAACTCTTAAATCTATGACCCTCCACAAAAAGATAACCTATTCTGATGTATAAGTCTGCCAAGGAGACAAAATTACAAAAATCATCTAATTTCTTAGTGAACAAAGATTTAACAAAAAGAGTCAGGTGTTCTCTATCAAGCTCTTGACTCTTTTTTATGATTCTCTTGCATTCCTCTCATTTCATTTCCCATTTTTTCCTCTACTTCTCTTGAGTGTTAAAATCTTTTTTTGAGCTCTTCCAGGAATTCCTTTTGGGCCTGATATCAATTCACCTTTTTCTTTGAAGCTTTGCATGTAGCCATTTTGACATTGTCCTCTTCTGAGTTTGTGTTTTCCCTATCACCATAGTGATTTTCTATGATCAGGTTCCTTTTTGGTTGTTTGCTCATTTTTCCAGTCTATTTTTTTCTTTTAGCTTTCTGTTCAAGTTGGGCTCTGCTCCTGGGGTGAAGGGGACACTATCCCAAACTTCAGGTTTTCCTTGGTGCTGTAAGTTTTCAGTTCTTCCAAGATGGCATGATCTAAGGAGAGGTGTGTTTACTACTCTCTTGATCTGTGAGTAGCCACAAGCACTCTTTTCTGCCCTGGAACTGTGACCAGGATCCCTGCTCACCTGCGGCTGCAAGCTTTAATGTACTAGTGCTCCTCCTCAACCTACCCTGTGACCTGGGCCTGCAACCTAGATTCCCTTATGGGCAATGCAACAGAGCTCTGCCCCCAGTGCCAGCAACGTGTCCCATGTGATCTTCTGATCAGTTGTCCAGCCCCTTTACCATCTGTGGGTTGAGAGGTGCTGCTGATTCAGTTACCCTCAAGGCCTGCCTTGACTTGTCAGGGTATGGCCTGCTGTTGGCTTACCTGGACCTGCACTGAACTGTGCTCCCCTTTCACCCCAATGAGACAGACCTTTCCTGTTCACCTTCTGAGTTGTCTTGGGCTAAAAAATTGTTTTATTCCATCACTCCAGAATTCATTTTCAGGCATTATTTTAAATTTGTTTGGAGGGGAATTTGGGAGAGTTCAGGCCAGTTCCTGCCCATGCTCCATCATCTTGACTCTGCCTCCTTATATTTTGGGTGTTCTTAAGTCATATTCTGATCAAGCTAAGTAGTCTGATAGATTGTCCTCTGCTCTGTGGAACCTATCTTTTTGAGGGAGCATATGTCAGTCACCAGAACTGAAATACCTTCTCTTTTTGTCAGTGTTAGACAAATACTGACCGTTCTACTTCCTTTTTCAGCACTCCTTATGTAACAGGGGAAGGATATACAATTTCATCAGCATGGAGAATTCCTTGTGTTGGAACTTCCTCCACAAACAGCAGAACCCAGCATTCAAGTCATGCCTTGCAAGATAAGTCCTATGGAGTGAGTTACTTGTGGCACCAAGAGCTTATTTGACTTGCCCAAGGTCACACAGCTACTAAGAGTCTCCTGTCTCCGGGCTTGATACTCTCTCTACTTCCCCACACTACCTCTATACAATAATCCTTACCAGCTACCAGTAAGTTGGTAGGACCATAGATTAAGAACCAGCATCAAGCTTAGAGATTGTCTAATCCAAACTTCCCGTTTTACAGATGAGAAAATGAGGCCTAAACAAGTTATCTAAGTCACTTCAAGGTCACATGGGAACTTAAACAGCATACCTAGGATTCAAGCCCAGATCTTCTGACTCCAGATAATGTACTTTTTCATAGATAGATATAGATAGAGATACATGCATCTGTATATAAAATTCCCACTATCCTTCCCCATTTGAGCAAATAAAAGAAAATAAAACCCATAGGTACACAGTACAACAAATTTCCATATTAACCATGTCTAAAAATGTCTTTTTTCCTGCATTTTAAGTTAATTGTCTTTCTGGAGGTATAAGTGCTATAATTCATCTTCATTCATTTGGACTTACGGCTTATTGTTTTCATCAGAATTCTAGTCTTTCAAAGTTATTTTTCTCTATAATGTTATTGTACAAATTGTTCTCCTAGTGTTCTGCTGACTTCCCTCTACATTAGTTCATTGGGGTCTTTTCAGTTTCCTCTGAAAACTGTCTGTGTCATCATTTGTTATGGCACAATAATAAATGCATTCTTTCCACAGGAGCACATTGCTTCCTATGTCACCAGAGCTTTCATAACAGATGTTACAATTGCCAAGATAACAATTTATCATACATGAGTTAAGAATTGTGATATGTTCCTCTTTAGAGAGACACCATAGGCCCATCTAGGGACTAACCCCTAAATTTATCAGCCATACATTTACAAAAAGGGGGGAGGGGAGAAGATACTTCAGAGAGTGACATTTTCTGATCTTTTCCCCAGTTTCTTGGATGGTACCCTATTTGGAATCTATAGCACTCACTGGTCACATTTATTCCCTCCCCCCTTTTAAAATGATATTTCCTAATTACACGTAAAGACAATTTTTAACATTCATTTTTAAAATTTTGAGTCCAAAATTCTCTCCCTCCCTGGGATGGTAAGCAGTTTGATATAAGTTATACATGTGCAATCAGGCAAAACAGATTTCCATTTTAGTTGTGTTGTGAAAGAAGACATAGACCAAAAAAAAAAAAAAAAAAAAAAAGGAAAAACCTGATAAAAATAAAGTGAAAAATAGTATGCTTTGATCCTATATCCATCTTCATCTGGATGTGGATAGCATTTTTTATCATGAGTCCTTTGGAACTGTCTTGGATTGCTGAGAATAGCTAAGTCATTCACAGTTGATTGTTGTACAATATTGCTATTACTAGGTACAATGTTCCTGGTTCTGTTCACTTCACTCTGTGTCAGTTTATATAAATCTTCCCAGGTTTTTCTAAAATCATCCTTCTCATCATTTCTTATAGCATAATATTCTTCCATTATAATCACATACCACAACTTGTCCAGCCTTCCTCAATTGATGGGCATCCCTTTAATTTCTGATTCTTTCACTGACTACACTTATTGTCACAGCAACTCATTTATAAATTCCCATCCTCACCCTAGTACTAGCATGGTATAGCAGACAGAGAACTGGCCACTAAGCCAGAATGACCTGGGTTCAAGCCCATCTTCTCATATATTGGCTATGTGATCTGGGCAAGTTACATAATCTCTCAGTGCTCTAGATAGCTCTCTGCTTTTTTAAGATTTTACATTTAAGAGAAGATAATGCACACAAACTACTTCACGAATCTTAAAGCAGTACATAAATGGTGGTTATAATTATTGCTGGTAAAGGGAGTTTCTTCACCTGGGACTCCTCCACACCAGTAAAATCATAGGTCCAGTCTCTCTTCTAGTACTTGGTCACTTTAACTGGTTTCATAGCTCATCAGGCTATTGCTATTTATAGGAAGTTTATCCAGTCATCTCCTCTGCTGGAATCTTTTGATTTATACCATGGAGGTGAGCCTGGGCTCTTGGGCTAGGTCAGCAAAAACAATCTCTAGCATGTCCTACCATGCTGGAAAGATGTCAGATACAGCTCTGCTCTGAGGAACAGCCTAACTATGTTCAGAAAGTCCCATTAACATCAGATTGGCCACTAATCACAGCAACACATAAAACTGTTTTACTCAGGAGCAAACACATGTTTTGAAGTATTAGTCATTTCTCTATCAGCTGGCAAAACAAAGAAAATAAAACCTTGATGGAATCTTGATAGTCTCAACATATATCAATATTTATCTTGTCCCAGTTAGCAGGAAGGAATGCTCCTCCCTTTCTCAGGGCCCTTTCCCCTATATTTCCTTCCATATGTTTTTCATTGTCATCATATCTGTGTGGAGATACAGCAAGATCTTTGTACAGCCCAGTACCCAGAGCTCCACCGACCACCTTGTCTTTTCACTGTTTCCACTCCTGCTGAATTCTGAGCCTTTTAAGGGGGAAAGGGGAGGGAGGATATAGCATTACTTTTTGAAATGTGAAATTTTTTTGCTAAGCCTTAAAACCTAAAAGAGTCTTAAGAAGACTTTCAAACTAGTCTTCAAATATACTAATAATAGCTAGCCTTTATGTAGTACTTTGGACAGCTAGGTGGTGAAGTGGATAGAGTCCACATCTTGGAATCAGGAAGACTCATCTTCATGAGTTCAAATCCGGTCTCAGACACTTATTAACTATAAGTGGGCAAGTCACTAAACCCTGTTTACCTTTTAGGCCCCCCTTTAGTCTTTTGAAACCTGGAGCCCCGTACTCAGAAGAATGTTTTTAAATGCATAAAATAAAATACATAAAATTACAAAAGAAACCAATTATATTGAAATACATTATCAAAATTTTTTTAATGTTCAAATACAGAACCCTTGTTATAGAGAAAATAGAATGTCAGTCAATATGGGCCCATTAAGCTCCTCTCAATCTATCCAAAGAAAGAATCTGAATATAGTCAACAAGGGGAAAATAAATGAGAAGAACTCCTGACCTCAGACTCATCATTTTTCAGGGTGGAATCCTCCGTTTACAACATGAAATTTTAGGTGCATGTCAGAGACAAGGGAAAAAAATCTGCAAAGGAAATGAAACTAGCCAGTATTTCCTGTGAGAGATTGCTTCATCAAATTCAAAGAGAAACAGACTGCTGCAGGTCACATATTCACTCAGAAAGTCATACTATGTCCTATTGTATTTTATATTTATTTTGTTAAACATTTCCCAACTATACTTTCATCTGGTTCAGCCTTACTGGAAGTTTATGGGCAGGGAGTTTGACACCTCTGCTGTAAAGAAAAGTAAAATAAGTATTCTTTTTGAGAGGGAGAATGGGTTAGTGGATTGAATCTACTTGCTATCAAGAGATCTATATTTGAATCCTGCCTTGCTCATGGGCAAGTCATTTCCAATAAGTGAATGAATGAATGAAAAAGAATTCTAGTAGTGTGCCATGTACAAAGCACTGCGCTGGCTAAGCAGTGGGGATATGAATGGAAAAGTCATACAGACCCTGCTGTCAAGGAGCTCACGTTATATAATAGGGGAAGTCAATATAGAGCAGAAATTCCAGCTTCAAACCAAATGGAAAATCCCAATGATCCATACTGAGTTGTGGCAAGAAAGAAAAACATATATTAATTAAGTGCCTATTACATGCCAGGCTCTATGCTAGGCACTTTTCAAATATTATCTTACTTGATCCTCACAACAACACTGTGAGGTAGGTGCTGTTATTATCCTTATTTTAGAGATTGGGAAACTGAGGCAAAAGGGTTAAATGACTTGCCCAGGGTCAGGCAGCTAGTACGTGTGTGAAGCCAGATTTGAACTCATGTCTTCCTGCCTGATTCCAGGCCCAAAGCACCACTCAGGCAGATGGTAATGCATCATTAGTGTCATTTCTATTAATAAAACCATATCTGTTTCTGATGTCCAACCATTTGATGGTGACAAGAACTTTGGTGAGGACTTTCTTTTCTGGGTCTTCAGTAGCTTTGGTTTCTGAGAAGGAAGTGTGTGTGTGTGTGTGTGTGTGTGTTACAGCACATGCAGCTACCATTGCTCAAAAGAAAGTAGGAGGAGCAGGTCCAGTGGTTTGCGAGCTTGCCTGTTCCCAGGATCTTGGGCTTCCCTGCCCATTGACGGTTGTTGGTAACAGGAATGGCAGGCCCCTTCTCCCCAGGTGTTGCTTCTGATCCAATAAGCATTTAGCCATAGTATCATAGTAGATACAGAGAAGAATGATGCCAACTTGGAGTCTAGGAGTCTTGGGTTAAAGTCCTGCCTGACACATGGTGACTATATGACCCTGGGCATATCACCCAACCGGCCATGGCTTTCGGGCAACTCTTTTAAGACTGTCAGAGAATAGTTGCTGACTTGCATTAGTAGAGGGAGTTTCCTTACTAGGAATTCTCATAGCAAAGAAATCACAGATCCATGCGTGATGTCCTGGGGAATGCAAAGATAAAAATGAGAAAGTGCCTTATTTAAAGACACATATTCCTCTGCTAGGGGTAAATAGGGTAAACAGGGAAGATGAGTGGATATAACATGTAAATCAGATGGATATGAGTAATAACACCCTCTTGTAAAAAGTAGCTCATTTTAAATATAGGGGTAATATAATTGTTCCAAAGGCCTACTTGTTTCCTACCTATTCTGCTTTAGAAACTTTACTTTAGATGAAAAATTTCTGATTTCACTCCCTGTCTCTCTGAGGCCCCAGTTAGGAAAATTCCTAAACCCAGGTAGAGGCTGGGCTGTCCGCCTAACCTAACATTTATATCTACTTCTAGTTAACCCCTGGCCTCTTTGTGGTAAAACTGAGTTTACTAGAAACATTTGAGTAATGAAACAGCAGGTTATTCTATAGTGTCAATAGATACCCAGGCATCAGGAGGGGAAGTTGAGGAAAGAGTATGCCTATGCTTGGTACTTCCTTTACCTTAGATATCCCTGTAGAACCAATGACTCCTCTTAATGTCTCCCTTCTGTGACACAGCTCAGATCTCCCTTTGTTCCTCAAAGGTACATTCAAATGCAGGCTCCAACCTCTAGAACCCAGCCTCAGAGTCTCTTAATCTCCCCAGTTATGAGATAGTTTATCTAAATAGATAATTAGTATTATCATAGTATATATACAGGCATACCTGGGAGATATTAAAGGTTCAGTTTCAGACCACCAAAATAAAGCAAATATAGCAAGTCACATGAATTTTTTGTTTTCTAGTACATATAAAAGTTATGTTTACACTATACTGTAATCTATTAAGTATGCAATAGTATTATATCTAAAAAAATTAATTTAAAAATACTTTATTGCTAAAAATGCTAGCCATCATCTGAGCCTTCAGTGAGTTATAATCTTTCTGCTGGTGGAGGGTCTTGCCTCAGTGCTGATGGCTGCTGGACTAATAATAAGGGTGGTGATTGCTGAAGGTTGGGATGGATGTGGTAATCAGGGTTAAGTGACTTGCCCAGGGTCACACAGCTAGTAAGCATCTGAATCAGGCTTTGAACTCAGGTCCTCCTGACTTCTAGGCCAGTGCTTTTTCCATTGCACCACCCAGCTTAGAAGCAATTTCTTAAAATAAGACAATAATGAAGTTTGTGGCATGGATTTACTCTTCCTTTCACTTGAACACTTAGAAGCCATTGTAGGGTTATTAATTGGCCTGATTTCAATATTGTTGCATCTCAGGGAATAGGGAGGCAAAGGAGAAGGAAAGAGACCATGGTAGCCAGTTAGCAAAGCAGTCAGAACACACACAATTTATCAATTAAGTTCATGTTCTTGTATGGGTCAGGTTTGTGATGCCTCCAAACAATTACAACAGTAACATCAAAGATCATTGATCACAGATCACCGTAACAGATATAATAATAATGAAAAAGTTTGAAACATTGAAAGAATTACCAAATTACCAAAATGTTAACACAGAAACACGATGTGAGCACATGCTGTTAAAAAAAATTGTGAGGATAGAAATCTTCAATTTGTAAAAAACACAACATGCAATGCAAAGAGAAATAAAGAAAAGCACAACAAAAATGAGGTATGCCTGTAATTATTATATTATGTAATATATTTAAACATTTATTAAAAATAAAAATTAGAGCTTGATCCAGCTGTTCAGGCTGTTTTATCCAATCTAAACATGTTCTCTCCTACTTAAGGTATCAGAGTTAAAATGGGTGGTTTCAACTCTGCGCTCACATATATAAGGGATAATTTTAGTACGGAAAGGCTTCTTGAAGAAAGTAGCATACGAACTGAGTCTAGAATGAAGCTAGATAGTCTAAGAGTGGAGGTGAAGAAGTACAATCCAGGCAAGGACAGCGTATACAAAAGCCTTGATGAGCTCAGACAATACACGTGAGCCATTATCAGAGATGGGAAGGGGGCAAATTCGAGAGATGTTGCTCAATCTCTTGAAACTGACAATAGGGTAAGAGCTCATGTTCCTCTCACTCCTGCATGGTGAATGAAGATAATTCCTATAGCACCTACCTCCCAGGTTTGCTGTGGGGCTTAAATGAGATTGCTCTGTAAACTTTAAGTGCTATATACATGTTAGCTATTGTTACTAGGGTTTCTTGCATGGCAGCCACCGTAATAGGGTGCTTAGCGTCTTTGGTAACTAAACTGCAGGTATTAAGACTGCTGGTATTAAGGTTTTAAGACCTTATCTCCGCTGATCTCCACTATTAACATAGGACCTTACAGACCCTCTACATACTTCCCCTAGCCCCATGCCCCTAGACTATCGAAGAAATCTAGGAAATTTGCCCCAAGGTCAACCCAGAGATCCCCTGCTCCCAAGGAAATTCAGAAATACCAAGGGGACATTTCCTGGATACGGATTAGGGCTGCTCAAGCTGTGAGAGGGCAGTGATTCCCTACTAGTTTAAGGTAACTCTGATACTTGGTTTGCCATAGGACCTCTTGAAACTGAACATATGATAGGGTATAGATCACGTGTTCTTCTCATTCCTCCATGTCACAAACTGGAAAGGAAAGAGACCTGGAGAATTACATTGCAAATGAGAAAGGAAATGTGACCTCTTCGTATCTTGGTCTGACAAAGTGGATAAGCTAGTTGATGTCATTTCCTTTGCTGGCTAGTTTTAATGTTTTCATATGAAGCATAATAAACTTTTTTCTTACAGAAGAAATACATTAATAACTGTAACCAGGGCACATCAGATAGAATTTCATTTCTAGAACATTTAATACTGGCCTAGATAAGATAATAGGAAAGGTACATGGGGAACAGTTCCCATGAGAAGGTATAACTGAATTTCAACAACTCTAATTTGCATTTCTACTGACCTTCATTTTTCTCTATTTTTTATTTTTGTAAACAAGCCTGGGTCTCGCAAATTTGTCCAGAATGGAAATAGAGCAGTCCCTCGGATGCCTGATCCCACTCCTGATCAGCACACAAGCTTTGACATGCTCACTTCTGACCTGGGCTGATTTGTCTCTCCTTATGCAGCCTGGAGACACCCCTCCTCCCCTCTCTCCCTCCCTCCTCCCCACTCTCAGAAGCTCATCATATTGGTACCAGACAATTTAGAACTCCCCAAGTGATCCTCAAACCTCAGCCTACCTGGTTGCTAGGATTTATAAACAACAACAACCATGCCTGGTCATTTTTTTCTGCTTTTAACTCTGTCTTGGGAAATGCTATGGTATTGCAGTTTTATTGGTTAGAGAAAAGCATTTCAAGTCTTTAAAAGTTACAATATTTTATTTAAAGTAGAACCCTAATCAAGCGGCAAGGGCTTAAAATCCTTTATTGTTGGAAAAAACATTAACTTTATTTACAAATCCACCTCTCTTCTGTCCTCCCTAGAAAAAAGTCATACTTTGTAACAAAGGATTAAAAAGAAAGAGACATAAAAAGCAGTTCAGCAAAATTAACCAACACATTCACTGAGTCTGAATGAATGAAAACACATTTATTAAGAGCTTGATATGTTTCGGGTCCTAGGCTAAGCACTGGGGATACAAACACAGTCAAGCAAAATAGTCCCTGTCCTCAAGGAGCTAAAATTCTAATGGGGAAGACAACACATAGAGGGGAGTGTGAGTTGGAAAGAAGGGAGAAGGGAAGCACCGATGCAGGCTGAGAAGTAGTTTAGGAGCTGATGCTAAGGCAGACAAAGTAAAAGCTCATCTGACGGTATATGTGATATTCTATACCCATAGCCCAGCACTTCTGTGAAGGAGAGGTACGTTTCCTTCTCTCCACTAATTATAGAGAGTTACCCAGCAGTCAGTTTCTTTTTTTGCTGTTCTTTTCCATTTATATTACTTGTAGTCATTGTGTCCATTGTTGTCTCTGTTCGGTTTGCTTCACTTTGCACCAATTCCTATGTCTTCCAATGCTTTGAACTTAGCTGCTGCCTTCAGATGAAGTAGTGTTAGGTTCTTTTGGGAAAGGGCAGTGACCCATCATCTAAATTCGGCAAAAGCATCTCCATCTCTACTTCTTGGACAAGATTCTTTTCCAGCAATACAGAGAAATATTTTCTGCCTTCCCCCCCTTATTCTCAGCAGCAGATGGCAGTACAGAGCAAAGGATACCTTATTCACTTGTGTTCTTCAGAAGCAGAGGAAGCAAAACTTCAGCATCTCTTTGGCTAGTCAAATCTGCCTGACAATAAGTGACGGTGGAGAGACAGGTAGAGCCTCTTTAAAGTTTATTCCTTTACCTCAATACCATTTTGGATCATCAGTTGGACCCTTTCTTGGCAAGAGATCTTAACCTATGGTTAATAATCTAATTTTCCTAGGTGGTGCAGTGGATAGAGCACTAGCCCTGAAGTCAGGAGGACCTGAGTTCAAATCCGGCCTCAGACCAAACACTTGACATTTAACTAGCTGTGTGACCCTGGGCAAGTCACTTAGCCCCAATTGCCTAAAAAAAAATAATCAAATTCTCATTTTCTATCACTAGGTCATAACCAGGTAATATATGTCTGTCCTATAATCATAAAACAGCTCTGGTTTTCATATTTTCTCAGTATTAAGTTCAGAATTCTCCATTTTTCATGTACATTTGAATCTTTGAAATACAATCCTCTTTTTCTATTCTACTATGTATATGCAAATACCTATCCTACTTGGTGTTTATTAAATTCAAAATAAAAATGAACAAAAATGTAAGAACAACAAAAGAGAATCACATGTTGAATTTATTATATATTTAAAAGAGAAAACAAATTGATGGAAATTCACAGTTTCATCTTTCAGCCTTTGTCCTCTATTTACTCCGAAGTTCTATAGCTTGTCTTATATAAATGAGCAACTGCTAGCTCTGGACACTGAGGCAAACTTAGCTGAGTGGCTACTTGCTAAGAATACAGAAGCACACTTATGCCCCAGATAAGTGAATTTCACAGCTCAACAAATATAAATTGGTAAAGTTTTAATGAATTATATTATATATAGCAAATTGTAATACAGCACTTTGTAGCCATATATGTAATGTAACGTAACATAGCATATGTATTGCAATATGGCACTTTGTAGCCATATTAAGGAAAAGTGTCTAAAATATTAATAATAATAATGACAATAATTAAGTATTAGGGTCCTAAGGTTGAGGTTGAGGTTAGAATTATAGTTGATTTTCTCTCTTTCAATAAAAAAAAATTAAATGCCTATGATTTACAAGGCAATGTGCCATGCACTGGGGATAGAATGATTTTTTTTAAGTCTCTGAATTCTAGGAGCTTATATCCTACTAGGGAAGATAGGGTAGTAGGAGCCATTAAAGTTGTGTTTTGCTTTGGGGAGTCACAAGGATGATGAGTGGAACCACAGAGAAATAGGCTTGATATGTACTTTCCACTAGCTATTTTGATTATGGTTCTGGAATTGATATGATTGATTGATTGATATGATATGATTCTGGAAGGGTGGTAGTAATGAGTAGCATTCAGTAGCAGAACACATGGCAAGTTTCAGTCATCCAAAGGGTGCATCAGTAAGCAAGGTAGATGTCAATAAAATGACTGGAATGGAGTGTGACACATGGTTGGAGCTAGCTTTAACATAATTCCAAATTTTTCTCCAGGATGATTGGACCAATTCACAGCTCCACCAATAGTGTATTATTATATTCCAATGTATTATTGTTTCATTACTGTGGCTCCAACACACCCATAGTTGTCACATATTTGTTCTGATATTTCATCCATGAACCTTATCAAGGTTTAATGGTATCATGGTTTGGGGTTTAAAAGAAGAGTAACTTAAGCCAGCTTACTGGTCCAACGAACAGCCAGGAGAAGAGTCCTCACTGGTAGCTTTTGATCCAGGGCTGGGCTTGTTTCTTCTAAAGCAGGCCCAGATGATGGAGCCTATGTCAAGACTCAGGCAGAGAGAAAATGAAATGTCTATTTTCAGGGAGCAGAGGAAGAGAGCAAGATCACTAGAACTTGTAATTTGAGGCTTTGGGGTTGTGTCCAAACTGGACATAACATAACAGGATCAACGTGATACAGTACAACTCAGACATTCAAGAGTCAAAGGTTGGGGAGTGAGTAACCTTTCTGAATTTTTCAAATAAGCAAAGAAGGCAAAAGGGATTAATAAGAACACCTGCCCTTCTTCCTCTATTCATTATTCTGTTCTGTAGTTCAGAGAGTAACCTAATTTTAGTTTTAGTCTCAGCAGTACTTTTGTATACCAATATTAATAAACATTTGTTAAGTGTCTGCTACGTGATAGGTATAGTGTTAAGCACTGGGGATGCAAAAAGAGGCAAAAGACACTCCCTGCCCTCAAGGAACTTAGTGAATGAGTCATGTAAAATTTCTCATTAGTTCTAGCTAGGCAGCAAGTTCACACAGAGGCAGCTAGGTGGTGAAGTGAACAGAGCACTGGTCCTCAAGTCAGGAAGACTTGAGTACAAGTCTTAGACACTTAACTAGCTCTGTGAACCTGGGCAAGTCAATTCATCTGTTTGTTTCAGTTTTTTTTTCTCTGAAATGGGGACAATAATAGCATCTACCTCCCAGGGTTGCTGGGAGGATCAAGTGAGATACTTTTAAACTGATTAGCACAATGCCTGACAAACAGTAGGTGCTTAATAAATGCTTATTCCATCTGTCTATGTTGACCAAGGTCAGTACTCTCACTGCTCAAGAGGACAGAGTAAAATGTTTTAATGTTGACATTGACCACTCTTTTGTTTTCATTCTATTTTTGTTTTTTATTCTGAACCTAACAAACACAAAATAAAGTGAGCATTTCCATATGCCTTTTAGAACAGAAAGGGGCAGGGATTGAAAGATGAAACTGATTTCCGTCATGTAGTTTGTTATCTTTTTTAAGTATATAATAAATTCAACACGTAACTATTTTGTTGTTCTTACATTTTTATTAATTTTTACTTTGAATTTAATAAACACCAAATAGGATTGATATTTGCATATACATAGTAGAACAGAAAAAGAGAATTGTACATGAAGCTGCAAGTCTCTTACATACAGTCTGGTTTTTTTTTTTAAAGTATATAATAGGATCAAGTTGCAACCTTCAATGCTATTGAGCTTTTCTGGGATTACTTCTGGTCTTCTTGTGTTTTCTTCTCTTTTAGGAGGCATGAGGATCTCATCCCATCCTTCTTCTCCTTCCCAGCACCACCTCACCCCCATTGAAAAAAAGAAAAACAAAACCATTACAACAAATAGGCATACTCAACCAAAGCAAATTCCCACATTTTCTGTGTCCAAAAATGCTTGTCTCTTTCTGCATCTTAAGTCCATCATCTCTCTCTCAGGAATTTAACATAGTGGTTTGTCATTTCACTGATTAGGGATCTTAAAGTCTTTTTAAGGTTATTTTTCTTTAAAATGTAGTTATTGTGTAATGGGGGACTATCCAGTGAGCCCACTTCTGGAAGTACCTGATGATGTGTAATCTAGGGGCTTCACTAGGAGCATGCCAAGGTTTTCCCTGACCCTTTCTGGTCCACAGGTTGAAGAAATGGACTTTTCATTGGCTATTGAGCTCAAATTGGGTGTGCATTCAAAAGATCCTAATTGGCCAAAACAAATCTGTCTCCCTGCTCACTCAAATCTGACCAATTTTCCTTAGTTTTACAAAGGGCCCACAGAACACTTCCAAGATTCCTCAGGCAGTTGAAACACTCTCCCTTATGTAACATCATTCCAGTTGTTCAAGGACCTTTTTTGCACCTAGTCTAAACCCCATGATTGATTATTTGAGACATGTTCTCACCTGGCTAAGGAGTCAGGGAGTAGCATTTTTATCACTTACTTTAAGTAGGGTGGGGTGACTGGATTTATTCACTCTTTCACTACCTTTCTACTGGAAACTTGGTAACACCCTGTGGATTTGGCTAAATGCCTTTTGAATGCACACCCGGTTCTAGTTTAGTAGTAGCAAATGAAAAGTCAGTTTCTTCACCATATAGATAGCAGACTGGAAATAGTCATATATTCTATTCTCCATTTCTATTCTGAAATGGAGAGCATTCCATTCCATGTCATCAGGCATTTCTACAAATGGGATCTCATTGATCTCGTTGACTAATCCCTCATTATACTCATAAATTATTCTCCTGGTTCTGCTCAGTTCACCCTTCATCAGTTCATACAAATTTTCCCAGGTTTCTCTGAAACTGTCCCCTTTTTTGTCATTTCAGCACAAAAGTATTCCATTACATTCCTACATCATAATGGGTTCAGTTATTCCCCAATTGACAGGCACCCCCTTAGTTTTCAGTTCTTTGCCATCACAAATATTAACTATAAATATTTTTGTACCTATGAGTCCTTTTCCTCTTCCTTTGGTCTTCTTGGAAAGTTTAGTGACTTTGGGGGCTCAGTTCTCCAAATTGCTTTGCAGAGCAGCTGGAGCTCGGCATTGTTTTGTCTAACTCACCTAGAGAGTCCAATTGAGTTCACGCTGCTCCTTTTAATATACAGAACTGTTTTGGTAGATAATTGGTAGGTAACAAGATAATTAGGGGATGTATTTTGTTTCTCTTTTTCTTCCCCTAAGAGCAGTCCAGAGTCAACCAATGGAAACTTGGTTTAGCTAAAGCAAGCAACCTTCATCACTTCACAATGAGGGGACTGGCTACTCTCTAAGTCAGGACAGGGGGCTGAGCAGATTGTTTGGAGTTCTCAGAAAGGATTTTGGTTGGGACAATCACCAGTGTTAGCTTCTAGTTTTAACATTGCCTTACCTTCCTGAATACCACTGTTCTCAAGATCCATCAATTCAACAAGCTTTTCTGAAGCACCTGCTATGCACAAGATACCGAGCTAGTTGCTAGAGATACAGAGACAAAAGAGGACCCTGCAAGTCAAACAATATTTGTCATAGAGAGCAATGAGAGTTGAAAATTTTAGATTAAGAGGTCATCTACCTTCAGCCCCTCCCTCTGCAGATGGGGACAGTGAGGTCCAGAGAGATTAAGGGACTTTTCTATAAGTCATCAGCTAACTAAGTCATAGAAACCTAATTTGAGGCCAGGCCTTTTGATTTCAAATCTTTGACTTTTTTGACTTTTGACTTTTCACTAGACCAAAGGTTCTTAACCAGGGGGTCCAGAAACTTTAAAACATATATAATTGTTATCTCAATATAATTATTTCCTTGATAACTCCATGTACTTTATTTTCTGCATTTAAAAAATTCTTCTAAGAGATCCATAGGCTTTACTAGACTGCCAAAAGGGTCCCATGATGTAAAAGAAAAGAAAAAGTGAAGAATTTCAGCTCTAGAACATACTGCTTCTTTTTTTTCGATTACAGTTCTCCTTATCCAGGCCCATTGCTGTAGCTCAAGGGAGAAGGATTATAATTTATTGTACTGGAAATATAAGATTAAGTAGAAAGGACAGAAGAACGTGTGAATAGGATAATCACTCTAACTTAAGGAGTGAAAACCAGAGATCCAATCTGGTTGACAAAGGTGAATTGGGAGGTCTTAACAGTTGTATAAAAGGTCCTTTTTTTGGGTCTGTGTGTCAGAGGCCAGGACTGTCAGCCTGAATAACAGCAGAGCTGGAAATGTGTCGATCAGCCCCAACAAAAGCTTTCTAATTAATAAAGTTCTGACTTCCTGTAGGAAGCAGCAAAACCACAGGAAGCAGATGGCAACTATGGAAGTGGGATGCAGTAAGGAGAATGCTGGGCTCTTATCTACAGTGGATGCTAGACTGAAGGCAGTGATAGAGTGTCGGGAGGGTGCCTGGGCCATGCCAAGGACCAGGGAGGAAGGCACAGATTTATGATGTAGAGGAACTGACTCGGACCTTGCCCTTCAATAGCACTTTTATCATGTGGTCTGTGTAGGTTCTGAAAAATGTGTGGGACTCTATAGAGGGGAGGGTTGTTGGATTCTCTAGACTCCTGAGTTATATCCCCATTTGAGGGGAGGAGGGTCTAAATTTCAGGGATGACACTCTAAATGTGGAACAATTATAGCAGTCTCTGGGAAAAATGGGACTCATCAAAGGGGAATGTTTTCTTGACTCACTAGATTGAAGAGGCTCAGATAATAATAATTTTACTTGCTGTGTATAATCCATAATCTGTACCTCATTAGTTTGGTGCTGGCAAAGAAACTGAAGTTACCTAGATAAGATCAAGGAAGGAGCCCAAATGAAAAGTTCCCAGGGTGTGGGCATGAGCCATAGATCGCGATTTTATTATTGATAAGCTTCCCAGATTCAACTTGATCCATCTGTCCTTTAATAGATTCATGGGTTACACACTTCTTCTGTAGACTAAATAAATAGTATGTCTCATAGATATATGCATTAGGTAAAAAGTATGAGGTAGCTAGGTGATAGGTCTGGAGTCAAGAAGATAGTTCATATCCTCCCTTAGATACTTACTGTGGGAACTGCTGCCTGCCTCAGTTTTCTCATCTGTAAAATGGGGATAATAATAGCATCTACCCCCTAGTTGTGAGGTCAAAATGAAATATTTGTAAAGCACTTTGCAGACCTCGAAGTACTTTATAAATGCCAGGTATTATTATTATGCTTAATAAAGTAGAAATTCACTTAAAAGAATTACCAAATTCAGAGTAGTTTTTGCTATGTGTTTTCTCAGACAATAGATATATCTACTACTCATTCCCACTAACTCGAAGTACTAGCAGTATTAGTTAGTCAATGGTCGATAAGTTTTTACTAAGCAACTATTGTGTGTCAGACATTGGGCTAAGATCTGGGGATACAAAAAAAGACAAAAACAAGATCTCTGCTCCAAGAACTTCACATTCCAATGCAGGAAACAACATGTAGACAGCTATATACAAACCATCTATATACATTACAAGTAAAGATTGTAGCACAACTACAATCATTTGAGTGTCTGAAATTTTTTATGTTTAAAAGGGTTTCTCAAACTGCAAAAAATTGGGAACCATCGATCTAGCCCAAATGCCCCATTTGACAGATGAGAAAACTGAGGAAACCATAATTAGTACCTCACAAAATTAGTAAGAAGAGAGCTGAGACTTGAGCACAGGTCTCCTGACTCTACAGTCAAAAATCTTTCCACCACACCACATTGCCATTCTTAGGGAATAAAGCTCCTTTATAAAGAAGCTGGGCTTGGAAAAAAAAAAAAAAGGCAAAATATTCATAAATCATGTGAAGGCGTGTTGGTATGTATCTTGTGGCTCAAAAGCAATGTTTTTTCCCTGCCCCCCAACTAAGCTGCCACTATGGGTGAGGACAAAAATACCTCCTGACGGAGCTTCTATTTATGAAATGACCTTAAAGGTAAACAGGGCTGACCCTTTGCAAAATTGTGAAGTGAGCCAACCTCCTCTCCCTCTTCTCCTTCTCCTCTCTTCTCCTTCCCTCCTCTCCTTTCCTTTCCTCCCCCATCTTTTCCCTCTCTTCATTCCTTCCTCCTCCTCTCCTTCCTTCCTCTTCTCTCTCCTCTCTCCTCTTCCTTCCCTTCCCTTCTCTTCTCCTCCCCTCCTCTCCTCTCCTTCCTTCCCTCTTCTTTTCCCCCTTGTCCTTTTCTCCTCCTCTCTTTTCTCCTCTTCTTTCTCCTTCTCTCTCCTCTTCCCTTCTTTCTGCCTTGCATTTCCTGCACTCTCATTTCCATACTCCCTTCCCCTCCTATTCATGTCAATTACTACCCAGTCTATTGGGAATACCCAGTCTCCTGTTTTATAATTCTACTTTTTTTTTAATTTTTAGGCAATTGAGGTTAAGTGACTTGCCCAGGGTCACACAGCTAGTAAGTGTCAAGTGTTTGGTCTGAGGCTGGATCTGAACTCAGGTTCTCCTGACTTCAGGGCTGGTGCTCTATTCACTATGCCACCTAGCTGCCCCTTAGAGGTATTGGGTTTTTTTGTTTTGTTTTGTTTTCTGTTTTTTTTTTTTTTTTGGCTAGGCAATGGGGTTAAGTGACTTGCCCAGGGTCACACAGCTAGTAAGTGTTATGTGTTTGAGGCTGGATTTGAACTAAGGTCCTCCTGAATCCAGGGCTGGTGCTCTTTCCACTGCGCCCCTTAGATGCCCTCTTATAATTCTACTTTTGATGGGACAGAAGTAATCTCATTCAGTTATTTACACTTGCTGATAAACTGATGACATTTGAGTGCGAATGAGTTTCATTCAAGTGAATTGTTTGCATGAATGAAAGGCTTTTTACTCCTCTAGCTAGAGAGATTTTTGGGCATCAGTAGCCAGGTAAGGGGAGATTTTGAAGGATCGAGAGGGACCTCACCATAAAATTGGATCTAAGGTGGAGTGATGAGTAGGAGTGAGTGATGCCTTAGTTTGCACAAACAAGCTATGGGCTGGCCTAGCTCTCACTGCTGAGGACCCATTATTTTTCAGGAATCGTTCCCAGCTAAGAAGCTTCCATCACCGGCTTCTTGCAGGATATGAAGCCTACCTGAATTCAGCACCCCTTCACCATGTAAGTAGCCTCCCTTTATACCTGATGGTGTAATGGATAGAGCACTGGCCTGGGAGTCAGAGAACCTGGGTTCAATCCTGCCCCAGATACTTGCTAGGTGTGTGGCACTAGGCAACTCACCTAATCTCTGTCTGCCTTAGTTTCCTCAACTGTAATATGGGGATAACGATAGCACCTACCTTGCAGGGTTGTTATGAAGATCAGAAAAGATACTATTTGTAAAAACACTTAGCACAGTGCCTGACACATAGTAGATCCTATAGAAATGCTTATTCTCTTCCCTGCCTTTCCCATTGTGTCCCTTCCCTGTCTAAGCCTTGAACTTAACTTTCCCCTACCACTACAATTAGTCTTAGAATCATAGATTTAAAGCTGGATAGGACTTTGGAGGTCATCTAGTTCAACTGACTTAATTAACAAATCTGGAAACTGAGACCCAAAGAAAGGTAGTGGTTTGCTGAAGACCATATAAGTAGTGAGTCATGGGGGTGGAATTTTGATTCTCTGATTCCAATCCAACACTCTTTTCAAGACACCACACTACGACTGCCTCTAGGCTTTCAGAAGCTCATTATATTTTTCTTGGCCCATCTGTTATTTTAAGTAGTATCTAATTGTGTTTTTGTACCCTAATCCCTCTTTTCAGAAATCCTAGAATAAAATCCTATGCCTTTTATATTCTCTACATTAATAGAGATATTTTTGTAAATCTTTCTCTCTCCCAGAATTATCTCTCTAAGAGACTCTTTGGAGTTTGGAACTAAAATATACCAGTATTGTTAGCCACTTCCCAGTACACCATTTATAAATGAGTAACCCTCACTTAACATGGTTTGCTCTCCCTGATAGAATGGTAAGCTCCTTGAGGGGAGGGACTACCTTTGCATTCCCTGCCCCCAGCACATTGCCAGGCACTAGGGGACTAATAAATGCTTGTTGGTTTGATGATTGACTGGGTAGCACAGTGATGACATGGCCTTTGTGACTAGAAGCATGCCATTTGTATCAATTGTCACTGCTCACACTAGGGTGCTGACTCTTGAATACTGTAGGCTGCTGCTTCTACTGCTGCTATACTTAAAGTTGTAGAGAGGAAGGAGGAAGATCCCATTAAGAAACCAAAAGCAATTTGCTGAGTGGTACCAGGTTGTGCCATGTTCTTCACTGTCTGTCTGGTTCATTCTGACAATAACAGAATCTTTGGATGGAATTGTTATGGCCCATAGGACTTTAGTTTAGAATCCTGATATTTTAAAAGGTAACACTCAGGAACTCGTTGTTCAAAACCCTCACTGCACAGTTGTTTCCGAAAAACTTTCAAATGCATGAGACTACTTTCAAAATAAAGTAAAAATCAGAACATTAGGACAAGGGGCTGTTCTAGTTCAGAAGGATTAGATGAAGAAGTAGCTGTGTAAGGTCACTGAAAACTTACTCTAAAGTGATTACACAGATGCGTTTTACTACAATTAATTAAGGATTAATTTAAGTCAACTAACATTTCTAAAGTGCCTACTATGTGCAAAGCACTGTACTAGGTGCTGATCATATAAAGATGAGAAACAACAAAGTGTCTGCCCACTAGGAGATACAATCTAAGAGGAGAATACATACAGATACAGTTGTTACAAGGTAGATTGTAAAAAGGGTCTCCAGACAAAATGCTCTAAAAATCTGAGAAGGGAGTCTTAAAAGAAAAGATGTAGTTTAATAGCCAGAGAGGCGGAGGGAATCATTCGAGATAGTCCTAAGGATACACAGAGACAGAAGAAGTCAGGATAAAGTTATAGAGAACAGTGAATAGCAGGCTAGAATGTAAAGTCCCTGAAGAGGAGTCCTGTGAAATTAGGAGGGGAAAGCAGATTAGAGTCACACTGACAAAAGTCTTAATTGCAAGGCTAAGAAGTTGGTACTTTATTCTAGAGGAAATAACCTGGGATGTTTCTTGTATACAGGTGACTTGTGCAATGGGAAGGTGATTTTGGTTGCTGTATGAAGGATAGACTAGAAATAAAAGAGCCAGAAGGCAGGGAAACCATTTGAGAAGATATTACAGTGGTCCAGTAATGAGGGGCTGGTCTAAGCTTATAGCAATGCAAATAGAGAAGAGGGTAGACACATGTGAGGGTTATTGACAAAGCAGAATAGATAGGACTGGGAACTAATTCGATATAGAGAACGAGGAGCAGAGAACAGTCAAAAATGATTGAGGTTTGAGTCTGGGGCACTAGGAACAGTGGTGCCAATCAAGAGAAATAGGGAAGTTGAGAGAAGGCTTAGATTTTGGAGGCCAAGATTTTAAAATTCAGTTTTAAGTGTGTTGAGTTTGAGTGACTATCCAGGTAAATCCAGCAGGTAGTTAGAAATGGGAAATTAAAGCTCAGGGAATAAATTAGTTGGGTATGTAAATTTGGGAATCAATCATTGGAGCCATGGGAGTGGATGAGATTGTTAAGGGAAAGAATATAGAGAGAAGAAAGTCAAGAACACACCTTTGGGGGAAAGCCAGGAAATAGACAGGAGGAAGATGAATTAAAGGAGATGGAAAAAGCAGCTAGGGGCAGCTAGGTGGTGCAGTGGATAGAGCACTGGCCCTGGATTCAGGAGGACCTGAGTTTAAATCCGACCTCAGACACATAACACTTACTAGCTGTGTGACCTTGGGCAAGTCACTTAATCCCATTGCCTAGCCAAAAAAAAGAAAAGAAAAGAAAAAAGAAAAAGCAGTTAGGTATTGTGGTAGATAGGGTCCTAGACTCAGAGTCAGAAAAGTCCGGGTTCAAATCCTGCCTCAGACACTTATTAGCTGTGTGTCCCTGGGCAAGTTATTTAACCTCTTTCAGACTTAAATTTCCTCATCTATAAAACAGAGATAACATCACCTACCTCTCAGGGCTGTTGTGAGGATAAAGTGAAATAGCAAATGTAAAGGGCTTTGCAAATGTGAAAGTAGTTAGACAGCTAGAAGGAGTATTAGGAGAGTGTAATACCATGGAAGCCAAGGTAAGATGACAAGGAATTTGGAGAGGATAGGTCAACATGGTTCTTAGAACCACCAAACTACAGAATCTCCGAGTTGGAAGGGAATTCAAAGAGGGCGAAATCCATCAGCCTTCACTTGGTCCTTCACTTGGTCCTCTTGTAACATTAGCTCATGGTCCATCATCTTGGTTGTGTTCCTCTGGATACCCTCCAGTCTATCAATGCCTTCCCTCAAATGTGACATCGAGAACTGAACACCATTGTCCAGATTTTGTCTGATCAATACAGTGTCATTGTCACTTCCCAAACCCTGGATACTATGCCTCTCTTAATGGACACTGAGATGGTCTTAGCTTTTTTGCTAAGAACTCTATTAATTAATTATTAATTATTTATTAATTTATTAATTATCAATTAACTATTAATTATTAACTCATATTGAGCTCTATTCCCAACAAACTGCTATTTAGACATGCCCGCCCCATTTTGTACTTCTAAAGTTAATTTTTTAAAAAATCAAATGTAAAATATATAAAAGTCTGACCATGTCACTATCCTGCCCCAAATAGCTCTGTTGGCTACCTGTTGCCTCTGAGATCAAATATAAACTCTGGTTTGTTATTTAAAGCATTTAACAATCTGGGTTCAACCTACATTTCTAGACTTATATATTATTCCCTTTGAGCATTCTATGTTCCAGCTAAACTGGTTTACTTACCATTAGTAATTTGCCCAGGCTGTTCCCCTCCTTCCCTCATACCTGGAATCCACTCCTTCCATCTTAGTGGAATGGGGGTTTGGAGAATGTTCAGACCACCCAAGATGGTATCACCCTTGTGGAAGGCACTAGGGAATTGCTTTTGGGAGAATGGAGGGCTGTAGCAAGAGTGGACATTGTGTGTTGAACTACTGCAGGGTTGGAGGTAGCCTTTTTCCATTGGCTATGTAGCCAGAACAGCTAGTCTTTTAAAAACAGCCCGACATAGCACCTGAAGGGTTTTGGGGGCATTTATGTCTGAGGGTGAAGGATTCTTTCACTCATACTATGTAGTAAGTTGTGGGGAGAGGGTGGGGAAGGGATGCTTCCTTCTCCCATCCCCCACCCGCCCCCACTTTAGGCCATATGGTTCCAAGAAATGAGCCTATGTATTTGGCATTTTTGTTCATTCTTTTCCATTCTAGTTTCAGGGAATACAATCTGAGATCTGACCCAGAAGCATGAGCCATGGGATCCAAGAGCCCAAAAATCCAGGCCAGGTGTTGCAGATAGCCCAGAACAAGCAAGCCATGAGGAGCAAGGTCTAGGGATGCTAGCCAGCCCAGCTGGGTTTTGGACTTGAATTTGGTGGTGGGAATAATACGAAGTAGGAATTGAGCTAAACTGTGAGCCTAATCTCTCCTTCCACAGAGGCCAAAGTAGTATTGGGGAGCAAGAAGTGGAAGGGAATTATGCCCAAGGTTGGGGGGAAATATTTGTTACGTCTTTGAAGTAAACCCCTTTGTAAAAGCTAACCTGATGTTAAGATAGTTAAATAGAACAGGGGTGCTAGCCATTGCGCACCTAAAACGGGAGGAACAAAGCTGGTGTGGGCTTGAGCCAATGGCTGAGACTCCTCAATCTCCCTCCGGGTACTGGAGAACCCTGTGGTGGGTACGATGTAAAGGGCCAACTGGTTCTGACAGAGTGAACCCGGTCATAGAGGTTACATTAGAATTTCATTTGTTGTTATTGTTGAATCATTTCAGTCGTGCCCGACTTTTCATGACCCCAATTTGGGGTTTTCTTAGCAAAGATACCTGAGTAGTTTGCCATTTCCTTCTCCAGTTCATTTTACAGGTGAGGAAACTGAGGCAAGCAGGGTTAAGTGACTTGCCCAGGGTCACGCAGCTAGCGAGTGTCTTAGGTCACACTTGAACTCAGATCTTCTTGACTCCAGGCCTGGTGCTCTATCCACTTGACTAGTTGCCCTTAGAATTCTTAGTTTCTTTCTAAACTCCCCAAAGCCCATCTCTTCCAGTAGGTCTTTCCTATTCCCCTCAATGACTACCCTCATTATAGAAATGACTTTGTACAGTATTAAATTTGTATATTTTGTAATTATTTGCTGTTTGCTTGCTCCCTCTTCACCTTTCCCACTTCCCTCCATGCAAATTCCTTGAAGATAAGGACTATTTTCTTTGAAGTCAGCCTGGCACACAGAAAGTAATTAACAAATGCTTGCTGATTCAGTGCTCAGCCCTTGGGAGAAGTAGAGAAGGCATTACAGTTAGGTGACCTAGGGGTGGTGATTAGCAGGGTGGGAACAGCAAAAAGACAAAGGGGAAAAGGATTTTGAAGGCAAAGGTCCTAAAGCCATATTTAGGTGATCAAAAGGATGAAGGTAGGAAGGTCTCCAGCATTTTGGGTGGACACTCTGTGGCTAACTTTTGGGAGGACACAAAGAAGAATCACACAGTATGTGCAGGTATGGATGGGATGCCATGTGTATCATTGATGGAACTCTGAAATAGATAGGATCACAAATATATTTGAATATTTGAGAGTATGAATACAAAGGGAAACAAAGTAGAAATTTGGCAAGGGTTGGTCTAGACATACCTCCCAACTCTAAATTCTATGGTCTTTTTTTTTTTAAGAACAGTTATAGTTTATTTTTTTATTTTATTTTTCTTCAATTACATATAAATAAAAAATTTTTTAACATTTTTTTCTTTGACCCAGAACAGCTCTCTGTACATCTCACTTCTCATTTTCAGACTTACTATAGGAAATTGCTATTGAGGACACACTTACTACTAGTATTACTAAGAAAAAAAAAAACCCCCAAAACCACAGCAACCTGGTATTTCTTTTTAAAAATTAATGTTTTTTTCACTTAACAAGCCTTAGTTTTCTTCCCACCTCACCCCACCCAAAGGAAGAAAAAGGGAAAGGAAGGAAAAAAGAAAAGGAAAGAATGAAAGAAGAAAATAAAAGTCTTGTTACAAATATACAAAGTCAAGCAAATCAAATTCCTATATTGATTGGCCATGTCCAAAAATACAGGCCACATTGCCTCTCTATCATTGGTCCTCTGGAATTGTGGTTGGTCATTACACTGATCAGAGTTCTCAAATCTTTCAAGAAAAGTTGTTTTTCTTTACAAAGCTGTTGTTATTGAATACATTGTTCTGGTTCTGCTTGTTTACTTCACCTTTGCATCAGTTCATACAGGTCCATCCAGTTTTCTCAGAACCTGTACATTTCCTCATTTCTGATGCCATTCTTATGCCATCATTTTCCAGCTATTCCTGAACTGATGGACACCCCCTTATTTTGCCACTTGCTGTAAGTATCTGCCCATACCAGCACCTTTTCTCTTTCTTTGACCTCTTTAGGGTTTCTGGCCTGGGTCAGGGGAGATGTGCAGTTTAGTGACTTTGGGGGTAGAGGTCCAAACTGCTCTCTGGAATGACTGACCGACTGTGCACTGGACAGTGACTGACATCTTTCTAGTGTTTTAAAGTTTCAAAGTACTTTACACAGATCTCACATTTGTGTCTAACAAGCTAGGGAAGAAGCCTTTATATGGATGATTATCCTCCCGGTTCCCGGGTGAGGAAACACCCTGTGCTTAAGTTGACCAGCACTTATTAAGCACCTACTGCGTGTGGGGTGGGGGGAGCGTTGAGCTGAAGATCACTGGGGATGGGAAGGCTGGACTACAAGCGCGGGACAGGGCTGGGGCAGGCTCGGCCAGTGGGAGGGGAGGTGACCTGCCCCCACCTCCCGCCCCCCGCTGGTTTCCAGGCCGGGGGGAGCGCGGTGAGGGGCGGTGTCAGGGGCTCGCTCGCCCGGCCGTGGTGGTCTGACGGGCCCGGGCTGCAAGCTCCGCCTCGTGGGCTGGCATGCCACGGACTTGCGGGGCCTGCGGCTCGGGGGTGCTCTCATCCCCACTCTGGGATGCCCTCCCTGCATCTGCTCAAACTCGTAGAGGGCAGCCTTAACTTTCAGGCTCCTGAGCTGACTCAGCTTCGCGAGCGCGCCTCGGGGCCGCGGCCCGGACCGACACCCCGCTCTGACTCGCGGACCTCTGGCGGGTACCTCGGACCCGGGTCACCAGGGGCCGCCGGGGGTAAGTGGGAGCGGCACCAGGGGGCGCCGAGGAGAGCGAGGGTCTGCGAGACTACCAGCGCGCGGGGGCGGGGAGTGGGGCTGGGGACGATAGAGAGGTCACGGAGCGGGGCCAGCGCACGGAGCCAGGGAGGGGAGAGGGGGCGATGTGGCAGGGCGTGCACCGGGCAAGACTGGAACTGCTCGAGCTGGGGTGGGGAGACGAGCGCGCGCAGCAGCCGGAGCGGGAGGGAGCGCGCGGGGCGTCAGACAGGGCTGGGGGAGCGCGCGCCGCGGCGGAGGCGGGGGAAGGGGGGGCGGGGAGCAGCGGGAGCCGCGGCGCACGCTCGCGGTGTCCCGGGGCTGAGGGGCCGTGGAGGGAGGCTGGGGCTCCGTGGGGCGGAAGGCCGGGCGGGAGGCGGGGCCGCCACCGGGGTCGGGGCGGATTGACTCACTCCCGGCGTTCAGTTTCCAAGGGGGCTGAGGTGGCTGACCGAGGGGCAGGAGGCGGCGGGTCACGGCGGAGCGCAGGTCAGGGGCTGGGGCTGGGGCCGGGGCGGGGGGCGGGGCCGCGCCCTGGGAATGAATTCCGCTGCTGGGTGGACGACGAGGAGGAGGGGGTGGGGCAGGCCGGGAGGGTGTCACGGGAAGAGCGGACTGCCGTCGGAGGCCCCGCGTGGACTCGCCGCCCTCGGGCCCTGCCCTTCCCACGCCATGGGGCCGACGGCTCGTCCCGCGGGCCCTAGACCCGAGTCAGTACGTAGCCGACATTCGTGGGGCGCCCCGCTGGGCTCCGCGTGCCGCCTTAGCTTATTTGAACCAACGACCCTGCGACATAGGGCCCCCATTTTATTACCCCCATTTTACAGATGAGGAAACTGAGGCCGAGATAGGGTGTCTTGTGCCAGACGTCCCAAACGCGCTCTTCACCCCCTTCCCCCAGTTTCTTTATAAGAAGTTGGAAGGGAAAGGAACGTTGAAGGGTCGCCTTGAAGTTGGTGAGAGATGGGGGTCAGTGATTTAGGAAGCAGGTATATGACCAGTCTGGCTGGAGCCTCAGGTTTGGTCCCCATGGTGTGATAGTCAAAGGAATGCTTATAAAAGTTGCAGCAGGTTCTCAGGTCCACAAGGCATCAACTTCCCGAAACACACGGAGCTTGCTTAAGCATCGGAAAGGAAGTTTTGAGGTCAGACGAGTCGTTTGTATAGGGGAGTAAGGAAACCGGAGCCAGAGAAGGGAAGGGCGAAATCACAACAGAAGCAGAGGGAGACCAGTGACAGCTGATCTTTAGGAACTTTTTTCTTTATTCCCATTTTACACTGCAGAAATGGAAGCTTGGAGAAAGGAAGTGTTGTCCGAGATGACCAAAGTCAGTTACAGAGCCAGCCAAGAATAGAAACGAGGATGACTGACTCCAAAGCCAGGGCAGTATCTGTTAGACCATATCATGTGAATCTCTAAGGACAGCCTATTTAATGGTGTTATACATCACAGTTTCTTACATAGTTAATCCTGATTTTGATTAGCAAAACAGTCTTAAGGGGCAGGAACTCTTCCTCTAAATAGTATATTTTATAATATTGATAACATTATATGCCGTTAAAATTCTGGCTGGAAAATAACTCCCTTAATAGGGGAGTAGTCACTTTAACTGCAACAAGTCACGTGGTAAAAAACACCTACCTTCTTAGACTATCAATTTTCCTCTCCTAATTGTACATTACATCCTGTTTCCTGTATGTACCAGTAAGAAAAAATATTATTTCATACTTAGATACTCTTTTACACTGTAAAATTGTCATTCTGCATTTATGGTCAATTTTACTTGTTACAGTAATTTACACTCTAGTATTACAAAAAAAAATTTTTAAGGTCTGAACTAAAATGATTCTAAGACTAGGCATACATTGGCTAAAAGTTTTTCTTAGTAATTAGTGATTCTTTGGGACTATAACTTGGTGGTAAGGCCTACACTTGGAGTTTAGGAGTTCTCTAATTTGCTCTCTGTGTAGTTGAATTATAGAGGACATTAATGAGATTAGGGTTTATTCAAATCAGTTTACCTGTAGACTAATCGCTAGAAGGGAATGTAGAGGTCATCTAGTCCAAACTCTTCATTTTATAGATAAGAAAACAGTTCTGGAAAAATCAATGTCTTCTGAGACTGATGTGTTCAGTCACATGTGAACCTTCCAAGATTTTTCTGAGTTAATTAAAAAAAAACTTCATAATGACCTGAACCAAGGAAGTAGGCAAGTCACATCGCCTCTCTGGCTCAAAGTTTACCTATCTGTAAATTAAACTAGATTATTTTAAGTCCCTTGCTTTAAAATTTTATGATTCTCTTAAATAACTGATGTAGGTAATTTTTTAAAAATGCTGTTGCGATTACAAAAATATAATTGAACTTTTTACTATAGATATGAAAATGTTTTGTCTCTTTTGCTCTGTGTATGACGTACAACTGTGGTGTCAAACTCCAGTAGAAATCGATTGTGCATAAGGATCCTTGCAGCAGCGTATTGATCTAGAAAAGCACATGTTAACATCTATGTTCTGTTGTATTTTTATTTATTTTGTTAAATATTTCCTATTTACATTTTGATCTAGTTTGGGCCTCAGTAAGCAGCGTTTGACAGCTCTGATATACATAATAGTATATGACTGGAATGCTATGCAGTACAATGCAACAAAAGATGTCTTCTGTGATGCACTTGAGCAACTTTGGCTCAGAGGAGAAGTGATCAAAGTGTCTAAATGAGCTACTAGTAGTTAATTCTTTGTATTATATGCAAATCTGTCTGCTATATAAATATAGTCTTAGAAGCTTCATTACCCACTTGCCCATATGTGTACCTGTTCTCATTTTCATTTCTTCTTTTTATGGAAGCATAACTACAGTCCAGTTCTCACACAGAGGAAATAGAATGGCAGTTCCCTCATTTGCTTTCATGTATCTGAAGCTGAGGAACAAGGTGTTGAGCCTCTAACCATTGTAAGTGACTCAGGTGCTCTTCGCTGTGTGTTTTCTGTCATTTTTCCTATCAGATCTAACCCTTGTCTTGATTTGGAAAGTTTTTACGAGGAAATCATGAAGTTTCTGCTTCAACCCAGTAGACCCCACCCTTAAAAAATTGTGCGCTTTAAGGATAACAGAAGTAGACTCTTTTCTGTCTTTAGTATCTGTACAATTCCACAATAGCAAATAGTTCATTCATTCAACAAATACTTATTAGGAGCTTAATGCAATATGCAAGACATTGTAGGAGACAGTAAATTGAACAGTAGAGGATTCCTGACTTCAAGGAATTTATACACAAAGTAGGTGGAAATGTTTAAGTGCTGACATTTTATTGTACCCATTGAAATATATCACAGAGGCAGTACCATTAGTGTCCTCCAGAGATTTGGCATTATATCACTGGTTCTGAAATTATTACTTTGATATTTCATTGATCTATGATTTCCTTTTCACTATAGATCACATCTCCAGCGCTTATTAGAGCTTCATTAGTTGCTTTGAGGGAGAATATCATCTGGTGGCCAGCTTTCTGGTGATGAGTTTTGTCCAGGCTGGCAGTGATGTGAAACCAGTTGGGGTAGAAGTGGGAATAAGTGGGGGGGGGGGGGAAGATGACCACCTGCTAACACTACTTGATCCTCACAACAATAGGAGGTAGGTGCTATTATTATCCTTGAGGAAACTGAAGCAAGTAGAGGTTAAATGACTTGCTCAGGATCACAAAACTAGTTAAGTGTCCAAGACTGGATTGGAATTCAGGTT
Source organism: Vombatus ursinus (assembly GCF_900497805.2). Lineage (NCBI taxonomy): Eukaryota > Metazoa > Chordata > Mammalia > Diprotodontia > Vombatidae > Vombatus > Vombatus ursinus. The sequence goes on from NW_020940527.1 coordinate 23,280,522, forward strand.
TTCCTGATTCTAGGCCCAGCATTCTATCCATTGTGGCACCTAGCTGTCCCAGCTTTTTACATTGTGTATATTGGCTTCCTGGTTTTGCTTATTTAACTCTGGATCAGTTGAATAACATATGTAAAGTGTTTTGCAAACCTTAAAGCACTGTAAGTATGGGCTGTTGTTATATGATTTCCCATATTTCTCTGAATTCTCCATATTCATTTTTTCTTATAACACAGTAATACTTAATTACTTTCATGTGGCCTGGTTTGTTTAGCCATATGCCACTTAGCAACTATATTGTTTCCAGTTTTTTAATACTACAAAAAGAGTGACTGTGAGTGTTTGGGTGTATATAGGGCCTTTCTGGTTTTGACCTTGTAGCGTATATCTAACAGTAGAATCTCTGGGTGAACTTATTCTTAATGAAGAGATGAGTAAGGATAGGAGAAGGAGCAGTTGTATTTGGTGGGCTTTGGGTTTTAACCATTAGTCCTTTAATCTGTCCTCTCTGTCTAGATATTTGTCTTCTTTTCAGACTTCTCTCAATACCAGCAGACACTGTAAAAGAAGAGACAGATTTGGGGTTTTTTTTGTTTGTTTTTTTTTTAGGCAATTGGGGTCAAGTGACTTGCCTTGGGTCCCACAGGTAGTAAGTGTGCTCTATCCACTACACCACCTAGCTGCCCCAAGATTTGTTCTGAATTGGACAAACTGAACCATTTCTCCTTTTCTTACTAGGCACTGTCATTTCCCTCTGATACCACCCTCTTTTTTTTTTGTTTTCTTTTTTAAAATTAATTTATTTTTGGTTTTCAACATTCACTTCCATAAGCTTTTGAATTTTAAATTTTCTCACCTTCTCCTCCTCTGTCCCCAAGACAGCGTGCAAGCTGACATAGGCTCTACATATACATCCTATTAAACATATTTTCAGATTAGTTATGTTGTAAAGAAGAATTAGAACCAATAGGAACCACAAGAAAGAAGAAACAAAACAAAACAGAAGGAAAAAAAAAGAGCAAATAGTATGCATTCAAACTCCATAGTTTTTTCTCTGAATGTGGATAGCATTTTCCATCATGAGACTTTTAAAGATGTCTTAAATTCTTGCATTGCTGAGAAGAGCTCAGTCTATCAAAGTTAGTCATCGCATGATATGGCTATTACTGTGTACAATGTTCTGGTTCTGCTTGCTTCATTCAGCGTCAGTCCATACAAGTCTTTCCAGGTTTTTCAGAAGTCTGCTTGCTCATCATTTCTTATAGCACAATAGTATTCAATTACATTCATATACCACAGCTCATTCAGCCATTCCCCAATTGATGGGTATCCCCTCAATTTCTAATTCTTTGCTGCCACAGAAAGAGCTGCTATATATATTTTTGTACACGTGGGTCCTTTTCTCATTTTTATGATCTCTTTGGGATACAGCCCTTGAAGGGGTATTGCTGGGTCAAATTTGGGGTATGCACAATTTTATAGCCCTTTGGGCATAGTTCTAAATTGCTCTGTGTAATGGTTGGATCAGTTCACAACTCTATCAACAATGCATTAGTGTTCCAATTTTCCCACATCTTCTCCAACATTTATCATTTTCCTGTTTTGTCATGTTAGCTACCTCCTGGTTGTTTTGACTTGCATTTCTCTAATCAGTAGTGATTTAGAGCATTTTTTCATATGCCTATAGATAGCTTTAATTTCTTCATCTGAAAACTGCCTGTTCATATCCTTTGACCATTATCAGTTGGGAAATGACTTGTGTTCTTATAAATTTGACTTAGTTCTCTATATATTTTAGAAATGAGGCCCTTATCAGAGATATTGGTTGTGCAAATTCTTTCCTAGTTTTCTGCTTCTCTCCTAATCTTGGTTACATTGGCTTTGTGCAAAAACTTTTCAATTTAATATAATTAAAATTATCCATTTTGCATTTCATAATGTTCTCTATCTCCTGTTTGGTCATAAATTCTTCTGTTCTCCATAAATCTGACAGGTAAACTATTCCTTGCTTTCCCAGTTTGCTTATAGTATCAGCCTTTATATCTAAATCATGTACCCATTTTGACTTTATTTTGGTATGTGGTGTAAGATTTTGGTCTATGCCTAGTTTCTGCCATACTCTTTTTCAGTTTTTCCAGCAGTTTTTGTCAAATAGTGAATTCTTATCCCAGAAGCTGAGGTCTTTGGGTTTATCAGCAGTAGATTACAGTAGTCATTGCCTATTGTGTCTTGTGTACCTAACCTATTCCACTGATCCATCACTCTATTTCTTAGCCAGTACCAAGCAGTTTTGATGATTGCTGCTTTATAGTACAATTTAAGATCTGGTATGACTAAGCTACCTTCCCTAGCATTTCTTTTCGTTAGTTCCCTTGATATTTTGGACCTTTTGTTCTTCCAGATGAATTTTGTTATTGCTTTTTCTGGCACTCTAAAATAATTTTTGGTAGTTTGATTGGTATGGCATTGAATAAGTAAATTAATTTAGGTAGAATTGTCATTTTTATTATATTAGCTTGGCCTACCCATGAGCAACTGATGTTTTTCCAGCTATTTAGATCTGACTTTTTGTGTGAAAAGTATTTTGTAATTGTGTTCATATAGTTCCTGGGTTTGTTTTTGGCAGGTAGACTCCTAAATATTTTATAATGTCTACAGTAAGGTTAAATGGAATTTCTCTTCTGTCTTGTTGTTGGGCTTTGTTGGTAAACTTCTCTTTCTTCTTACAATAATATCCTGATTCAAAGTGTCATTTCTCTGTGAGAAATCTGATTCCTTTAAGGTATGTTATAAACTCTTCTTGAGCTTTACATTACTTTTTCATTTTTCAGAGAGGCTTTAATCTTGCTCTTATACCATAGTTAAATTGCTAATCCAGGTTAGTCTGAAGATTTCTTAAAATCTGATGAGGCTCTATTTATGAGGCTGTGGCTCTGGAGAAGAAATGAAATAGATTAGAGTTTTTAGTCTTTTTTTAAAATTTGTTTTTGCATTCTTACATTCTTTTCTTATAGTTTAGTATGCTTGAGGGGTTGGGGAAGAGGGAGACTCGAACTGTAGTTAAAGGGCTGTCGAAGAGGGACTGATTATTATTATTCTGCTTATTTCCATCCTTCCATTCCCTCAGGCTCACAGCCTGGGAGTCCTGAGCTCCTCAGTGTGTCTTAAACACCCCTCCCCCAATATCCAAGTTGTTGCCAAGGCCTTTCAATTTCACCTTTGCAGCATCTCTCAAATACATCTCCTTCTCTCCTCTGACACTACCACCACTCTGTGTAGCCTCTCATCATTTCATTATTGCAATAGCCTGCTGGTAGGTAAACCTGCCTCAAGCCTGTCCCCTGTCCAGTCCTTACTCCACTCAGCCACCAAAGTGATTTTTCTAAAGTATAGGTTTGACCTTGTCACCTCCTTACTCAGTAAATACCAGTGGCTCCCTGTCATTTCCAAAATGAAATAGAAAATTCTGTTTGGCATTCAAAGCCCTTCATAAATTGCCTCTCAATTTCTAGACTTCTCATCCCTTCCCCCTCTTATTCATCCCCTTGTACTCTTTGATCCTGTGACATTGGCCTCCTTGCTGGTCCTTGAACAAGTCACTCCATCTCTTCTCCAGGAATTTTCACTGGTTGACTCTGGTGCCTGGAATGCTCTCCCTCCCCATCTCTGTTCCATGTTGTCTTCTCAGTCAGACTGTGAGCTCCTTGAGAAAAAGGGGCTGTCTTTTAGCTTTCTTTGTATCTCTATCACTTAGCACAGTGCCTGGTACATAGTAGGCACTTAATAAATGTTTGTTGACTTGACTGCCTGACATGTTACTATTTTTGCTATGAAGTAAAGTTTTGGACAGAGTAGCTAAAACATTGTAATTGTTCTTTGGAATTCTGTGCTTCTGACTACCAAGCACTGAGGGCATGTGACCAAGTACAGACAGCTGAGTGTGTTACCTGGAGCAAGTCATTGAATCTTGCTGAACTTCAATCTCTTCGTCTGTAAAATAAGGTCATTGGATTAATTTCTCTCAAATGTCCTGTGCGAAATTAAGATATCCTTAGAGTGTGGATGGAGGACTTCGTTTAAAAGACTCAGAATACAAAGTTATAATTTAAAATGTGGAAAGATGCCAGTTTGTTGGGAACCCAGCTCTAGCTGTCTCATTCTGAGGCGAATACTTTATTTGCCAAGTGGAGCAAGCTGACAACCAAAGGTAATTCTGGTTTAGTATATAAACTGATTTGCAAAATCATAGGGAAAAAGAGGATAGAAGATGGAACAGTATAAAGAAGAGAGAAATAGTAGAGGATAAAACCATGGAGAGAAACTTTGTCAAGAGCCTTAAATAGATGCCCAAGGGCATTGAAGAATGAAATGGAAGGAGTATAACAAATGGAAGAAAAATGGAAAATATCTGCAAAGATTTTTTTGAACAAACTTTTTCTTACAAAGACATCATAGAAGCAAATGAATTAGACCAAACATAACTAGAGGAAACCCATGCTGAAGGTGGCATAGTTATGATAGCATTGCAGGATCAACTTATAAGATATATGAGAAGGAAGAGAGCGTTTTATGGGCATGGAAAAATATCTCAGATTTTATTAATATCGCCACATAATTAACTTTTGACCTATATACCTACTTTCCCATTTGTATGAAGTGAGGTATAATTTTTTTGAAAACAATCTATGTATGTGTTGACAGTGTCCTTGATTAGAGTATTAGTACATAATAGACAGGATTTTTCAAGTGATATTCCACAGTTGACTGCTTTTTTTTTAATTCAGAAGAGTGTTTAATTGTTAAATTCAGCCTTATAATCACATCATTACAAACTTATGCTGGTGGCATATCTTAACTGGCCTCCAAAATAGGTAGCAGCATTACGGTTCATATATTATATAACATGTCTGCAGACTTTAAATTCAGTAGATTTTAAAAGTCAATCCCAAGGTACAACTTGGTTTAAACCAGATATAAAACAACTCAACAGGAGGCCATTCTTTCTACCTGAACTCATCTGTGTACTCTTAATAGTCTAGGTTGTCTGAGTATTTGACATTGAAAGATAGCCCATACTATAAAATGGAATGATATTCTTTACTCAGAATTAACATACAACAAAACACAATGAGATGCCTTTCAATTATTGAAAAACAGTATTTTAATAAAATCATTGTATTTAGGTTGTTTACCACTTGGAGAAGTAGGGAATTTAAACTGGAGATGCCTACTTTTTTAATTTAGTGGACCTGCTTCAGCCCTTGCCTTTGGACAGGCTGAGGCATATTGGTTTGCAAATGGGATTTTGCAAATTAATGGCAAATTTTAAATTTTTTCACTCCATGCCATGGGTGTCTCTGGGCAAGTCACTTAACCTTTGTCTGCCTCAGTTTCCTGAACTATAAAATGGGTTAAAGTCATCTGAGACTAGACTTTCCTCATTAATGATGCTAATAAATCTAAAAACATTTATATTGAGGTGGAGAGGACTGCTTTTGATAAAAATAGTTGAACTTGATTAACTCAATTGAATGCTAAGCGTAATCATATCTTTTAAAAAAACAGAAAAGTGTGAGAAATTGGTTGTTGCTGCATTTTTAACAAAACATGAAAAAATAGTCATTTTTTAAGCTTCCCTAAATCTATATAATTTGTAATTTTAAAAACAAAATTTTTAAAGAATGATTCATAATTACAGTTCTCTGGTTGATGTAACCAACTTAAAGAGGGTGGAGTCATAGTATGTGATAAAAAATAATTTCATAAACTTTTTTGGTAACAAGACAAAAGATAAGTATTGTTCATTGGTAACTTTTTTGAAATGATGCTATCAAGTCAGTATTTTTTACTTTGTTAATGAAGGTGAAGATGATTTTTGTTCAGTTTATACTTGGGATTTTCCAAGTAATCTATCAATACATCATTTCCCAAGATCCTGCCTTTGCTTTTGTTAAGAGAACCTTGGAGTCTGACCAGTCTTTTGGCTAGAGTCCACTCAGATTAGGTCTAGGCTTGTGTTTTCCTTCCAGTTTGGTGGTGAAGTGGATAGAGTGTTGGGCCTGAAATCAGGAAGACGTGAGTTCAAATGTGGCCTTGTTTACTAGCTGTGTGATCCTGGGCAAGTCACTTAATCGCCTCAGTTTCCTGAACTATAAAATGGGGATAATAACACCTACCTCATAGGGTTGTGAAGAGAAAATGAGGTAATGTCTACTAAAGTGCTTAACACAGTGCCTGGCACATAGTAGGGCTTAATAAATGCTTATTCTCTCCTTCCTTTTCCCCCTTTTTGACCCTGCATAATATACACTTCTGAACAAAAATCTTCTTGTCCTCAGTATCACGCATTGTGAATTCCGTTCACCCTGCACACATGCTACTTGCTTGCTACCTCTTTACCATCATGCATTTATTTTTTTTTAAATATTTAACATTTCATTTTTCCTCAGTTACGTGTAAAAACAGTCTGACATTTGTTTTTTTTTTTAATTTTGAGTTCCAAATTCTCTCTTTCCCTTTCTCCTCTCCTGTCCTCCCCCATTGAGAAGGCAAGCAGTTTGATGTAGTTTCTACATGTGCAGTCATGCAAAACATTTCCATATTAGTCACCATTACACATTTAACTGAAAGAAGTAGAGAATACAAGAACCTGCTGTGCTTATTGCTTATTGACAATAAAAAAGAATTTAATTTGGTACAGCAAAATGCCACTTTAAAGGCTTAATTATGACAAGATATTTTCACATTCACACATCAGAATTATCCATGATTTCTTGAAAAATAGAATAGAGATAACTTTTTCAAGGAATTCCTGATCATAAACATCTGGTGGGTCACAAAATGGGGAGATGTGGCTCATCCAGTGTTTGCCACTGTGATGGAGGAAATCCAGCACCAAGTCCAAGTTGAAGACGATTTTTTTGTGAGGTCCTCCAGATGCTTCTGTCTGCGGATGTCCTTGTGCTGGTTGCCTCAAGCCCTGGAACACTGAAGAACCTTGTGACTGTCTGTTTAATGCTCTTTCTAACATTACATGTAGAACAGTAGAGTAGATACATGACCAGCTAGTAGAAGCAACATTCTTTATGCCACTGCTTCAGTTTGCCCTCCTTCTCTTCACCACTTAGAGTTTATTTCCTTTTCATCCTTAAGAAAATATGTACAAAGAGTAAAGATAAGTTTATAGCATATTCTCCAGTTTCTGCACCACTGTAATTAGCCAAACTAAATACATTTAACATTTTTATTCTGACTCAAATTTATGGATTTTTTTTCAATGAAAGGGGGTTGACAAGAAAGTGAATGGTAAAATTTATTCCTTATTTCCCTAAGCATATTATGCTGCTTGATGTGTAGTGGTAAATGACAAGGTCACTGGTTATCACTCATTTCTGTTAGATACAGCATAATGAGTACCAGCACTGTAAAATTAGCTAAAATGAACTTCTGAGGCAGGTAAAAGAAAGGGAATGTATTTAACCTAATGAAAGTAGTGTCTTTGTTCTCTCTGTGACAGCTGAAGCCTTACCTTGGCTAGCCTTGGAGTTATATCCAGCATTTGCCCCAGCCCCTCCCCTCAAGTGTGCTTTTTTCTGAAAATAATGTAACTGTGCTGCTGATGGGCGCGTGGGAGAGAGTGGGGGATTAAAAGAGAAAGGCTACTGCTGACATTTTGGCTAGAGATTCTGGGTCCAGCACAAACTCTGCATTGTCCTTATGAAGTGATTCTCTTAATGACAATGATCCTGTTTTATCAGCAGAAAAAGTTGTAAAGGATGTGCCTTATTGTGCTCAACTCCCTATCCCCACACCCCCTTTCTGTTCCTTTCATGGAGTCCAACAATTCTACCTTCCCCAGCAATAGAAGAACCTTTCTGCTTCTCTGCCATTTCTGAACAATAAGTATTCCTGAATCTGACTCATGGCTCTTCTTACAAGTTACGAGTTATAGAAGTGGAGGAGGAAAGAAAGCTCACTGTGCAGGAAAGGTGGTGTAATGTCAGCAGGCATTTGCTAAGGACCTACTGTGTTCTAGACACATGTTAGATGTAGAGGGAGGGGTTAGAATTCCGCTTACAACCTGTGTGATCTGGGGCAAGTCATTTAACTTTTCTGGCCCTTACTTCTCATCTATAAATTGAGGAGGCTGGACCATATGATCTTGAAGGATCCTTCTAGCTCTGCTGTGATTATTTGAACCACACTGCTTGTATGTTTTATCCATCTTCTCCATCAATGAGAATGGGCTTCAAACTGAACAATGTGCCTTTCTTTGCTATTAGGAACCCCAGGATGACATGGTTCTTTTTTCCCCAGAATGCGAAATAGTTCCTTTCATTGCTTTCTGTAGCCAAATTAGACTTCTAAAAGATATGAGTAGATAAATACCCACATCTTTATTATAGCTTTCTTTAATAGTAATTTTGAAGTCTATTTTAGGTAAAGTCCCTTTATTTTGAAAATGTCTAATTTTGCTATATCCTTCCTATCTTTCCTGTCTAGCCTGAAAACATCATTTTTCTCTACCTCTCCTCTTTCTTTAAGCTCACCTCTATATTTTTACTAGGTTCATGGATTTCTGGACAGGTGTATAGAAACATATCTTTACAGATATATTTCTTTTGTGCAAGGTAATACCAGCTTGGTGGTGCAGTGGATAGAGTACTATGCCTGGAGTCATGAGGCCCTGGCCTCAGACACTTAGTAGCTGTGTGACCCTGGGCAAGTCCCTTAACCCTGTTTGCCTCAGCTGTAAGAAAACCCTGTTTTCTTAGCTGTAAAATGAGCTGGAGAAGGAAATGACAAACCACTCTGGTATGTTTGCCAAGAAAACCCCAAATAGAGTTACAGAGAATCAGACACAACTGAAATGACTCAACAACAAATGCCCTTCCATTACCATATTTCTGGTCCTGTCAGGTCTCGGTGCTGGCATGTGGTAGGTGATTAATAAGTGCTTGCTACTTTTTTCTGTTTCTCATTTTCCTTTGGTATTACCCTTCCCTCTGCTTAAAAAAAAAAAAGTTTAGCTTGGATTAAAGAAGTGAGGGTGAGGGGAACACTATAACAGGTTGAGGGACTGTCATGTTGAAGAGGGACTAAAGTTACTCAGCTTCTTGCCATCCTCCCAGTTCTTCAGGCTCCCAACCTAGGAGTCCTCCTTGACTCCTCACTCTCTCCCATCCCCCCATATTCCAAGCTGTTGCCAAGGCCTGTTGATTTCCCCTCTGCAAAATCTATTCTCTCCTCTGACATTGTAACCACACTAGTGCGGGTCCACATCACTTTATGCCTAGACTGTTGCAGTAGCTTGCTGGAGGAGTCTGCCTGTCTCAAGTATCTTCCCCATTCCACTCTGTATCTCCCTTTCAGCTCAAACTCCACGGGCCCAAAAAAGGTGAGAGTTTGCATACTGAGGTTGCAAAAACAAATTTCTTTTAGAGAATTTATATTCTTCTATATTCTTCTTCAGATGTCAAAGTAATCTATCCTCATCACGGGTATGACCTTGGCACACTCCAACTCTATAAATTCTAGTTGTGCCCTATTGCTTCTAGAATTAAGTATAAATGTTCTTTTGGGCATTCAGAGTTCTTCATAATCTGACCCCTCCCCCCCTTTTACACCTTAGTCTTCCTCAAGTACTCTACAATGCAATGAGTCTGGCCTCCCTATTGTTCTCTGGATTAGACATTCCATCTGTTGGCTCTGGACATTTTCACTGGGTGTCGTCTGCCTCCTCATCTCCTTCTCCTGACTTCCTTCAAGTCCCAGATAAAATCCCACCACCTACAGCAAGCCTTTCCCAATCCTCAATAACAGTGCCTTCCTTCTGTTGATTATTTCCTATTTATTCTGATGATAGCATGTTTGTACATAGTTATTTGCATGTTGTCTTCTTCATTAAATTGTGAGCTTTTCTAGGGGAGGGACTGTCTTTTTACTTTTCTTTGTATTCTTGGTGCTTAGCAGAATGCCTAACACATAGTAGGCATTTAGTGCTTATTTGATTGACACAGTAATTGGATTCAGCAATATAGACAGTTCCAAATCCACTTAGTTGTACTGTTATCTAGTCTTCATCTCTCTATCTTTCTATATCATATGTTCTACCCTAAGAATGTCTCAGTCATTTCTTTTTTATTTTTTTTTAATTTTCACATTAGTGATGTTGTAAGTAAAAATTAGAACCAGTAGGAGGAATCACCAGAAAGAGGAAGCAAAACTCAATAGAAGAGGAAAAAAAAATAGCAAATAGTAAGCTTCAATCTGCATTCAGATTCCATAGTTCTTTCTTTGGATGTGGATAGCATTTTTCATCATGAGGCCTTTGGAGATGTCTTAGATCCTTGGATTACTGGGAAGGGTTATTTATCAATATTAGTCATCACACAACGTGGCTGTTATTGTGTACAACGTTCTCTTGGTTCTGCTCACTTCTCTCAGCATCAGACCGTACAAGTCTTTCTAGGTTTTTCTGAAGTCAGCCTGTTCATCATTTCTTATAGCATAATAGTATTCCATTACATTCATATACCACAACTTGCTCAGCCATTCCCAAATTGATGGACATCCTCTCAATTTCTAATTCTTTGTCACCACAAAAAGAGCTGCTATGAATATTTTTGTACATGTGGGTCTTTCTCCCATTTGTATGATTTCTCTGGGATATAGTCCTAGAAGTGTTATTGCTGGGTCAAAGGGTATGCACATTTTTATAGCCCTTTGGGCATAGTTCCAAATTGCTCTCCAAAATGGTTGGATCATTTCACAACTCTACCAACAATGCATTAGTGTTCCAATTTTCCCACATCTCCAACATTTATCATTTTCCTGTGTTATCATGTTGGCCAATCTGATAGGTGTGATGTGGTACCTCAGAGTTGTTTTGATTTTCATTTCTCTAATCCATAGTGATTTAGAGCATTTTTTTATATGACTATAGATTGCTTTAATTTCTTCATCTGAGAACTGCCTGTTCATGTCCTTTGACCATTTATCAATTGGGGAATGACTTGTGTTCTTATAAATTTGACTTAATTCTCTATATATTTTAGAAATGAGGCCCTTATCAGAGAGACTGTTTGTAAAAATTCTTTCCCAATTTTCTACCTTCCTTCTAATCTTAGTTGCATCGGCTTTGTTTGTACAAAAACTTTTCAATTTAATGTAATCAAAGTTATCCATTTTGCTTTTCCTAATGTTCGCTATCTTCTGTTTGGTCATGAATTCTTCTGTTCTCCATAGATCTGACAGATAAACTATTTCTTGCTCTCCCAGTTTGCTTATAGTATCAACCTTTATATCTAAATCATGAACCCATTTTGACTTTATTTTGGTATATGGTGTAAGATTTTGATCAATGCCTAGTTTCTGCCATACTCTTTTCCAATTTTCCCAGCAGTTTTTTTCAAAGAGTGGGTTCTTATCCTACAAGCTGGGGTCTTTGGGTTTATCAAATAATAGATTACTATAGTCATTGACTACTGTGTCTGGCATACTTAACCTATTCCACTGATCCACCATTTCTATTTCTTAGCCAGTACCAAGCAGTTTTGATGATTGCTGCTTTATAATAGAATTTAAGATCTGGAATGGCTAGGCCACCTTCCCCTGCATTTCTTTTCATTAGTTCTCTTGATATTCTGGACCTTTTGTTCTTCCAAATGAGTCTTGTTATTTTTAACTCTATAAAATAATTTTTTGGTAGTTTGATTGGTATGGCACTGAATAAGTAAATTAGCTTAGGTAGAATTGTCATTTTTATTATATTAGCTCAGCTCGGCCTACCCATGAGCAACTGATGTTTTTCCAGTTATTTAGATCTGACTTTATTTGTGTAAAAAGTGTTTTGTAATTGTGTTCATATAGTTCCTGGGTTTGTTTTGGCAGGTAGACTCCTAAATATTTTATAATGTCTACAGTAAGTTTAAATGGAATTTCTTTTTCTATCTCTTGCTGTTGGGCTTTGTTGGTAATATATAGAAATGCTGATGATTTATGGGGGTTGATTTTATAGCCTGCAACTTTGCTAAAATTGTTTATTATTTCAAGTAGTTTTTTACTTGATTCTAGGATTCTGTAAGTATATCATCATGTCATCTGCAAAGAGTGATAGCTTTGTTTCTTTTTTGCCTATTCTGATGCCTTTAATTTCTTTTTCTTCTCTTATTGCTAAAGCTAACGTTTCCAGTAGGATATTGAACAACAGTGGTGATAATGGGCATCCTTGTTTCACCCCTGATCTTATTGGAAATGCTTCTAGCTTGTCCCCATTACATATAATGCTTGCTGATGGTTTTAGGTAGATGCTATTTATTATTTTAATGAAGGCTCCATTTATACCTATGCCCTCTAGTGTTTTTAGTAGGAATGAGTGTTGTATTTTGTCAAAAGCTTTTTCTGCATCTATTGAGATGATCATGTGGTTTCTGTTAGTTTTGGTGTTGATATGATCAATTATGCTGATAGCTTTCCTAATATTGAACCAGCCCTGCATTCCTAGTGTAAATCCTACCTGATAATAGTGTATTATTCTTGTGATAAGCTGCTGTAATCTGTTTGCTAATATTTTAAAATTGTTGCATCTATATTCATTAGAGAAATTGATCTATTATTTTCTTTTTCTGTTTTGACTCTTCCTGGTTTAGGTATCAGCACCATATATGTATCATAAAAAGAATTTGGTAAGACTCCTTCTTTACCTATTTTCCCAAATAGTCTATAGAGTATTGGAATTAATTGTTCTTTAAATGTTTGATAGAATTCCCAAGTAAATCCATCTGGCCCTGGAGATTTTTTCCTAGGGAGTTCATCAATGGCTTGTTCAGTTTCTTTTTCTGAGATGGGGTTATTTAAGTATTTTACTTCCTCATCTGTTAATCTAGGCAATTTATATTTTTGTAAATATGTATCCATTTCACTAAGATTGTCAAATTTGTTGGCATACAGTTGGGCAAAATAGTTCCTAATCATTGTTTTAATTTCTTCTTCCTTGGTGGCAGATTTACCTTTTTCATTCTTGATACTAGTAATTTGGTTTTCTTCCTTTTTTAAATTAAATTAACCAAAGGTTTATCTATTTTATTGTTTTTTTTTTTCATAAAACCAGCTCTTAGTTTTATTTATTAGTTCAATAGTTTTCTTAATTTCAATTTTCTTAATTTTTCCTTTGGTTTTCAATATTTCTAATTTGGTGTTTAATTGAGGATTTCTAATTTGTTCTTTTTCTAGTTTTTTAGTTGTATGCCCAATTCATTCATCCTGTTTTGTATTTTATTTCTGTAAGCATTTAGAGATATAAAACTTCCCTTAAGAACTGCTTTCGCTGCATCCCATAAGTTTTGGTATGTTGTCTCATTATTGTCATTCTCTTGAATGAAATTGTTGATTGTTTCTGTGATTTGTTGTTTGATTCAATCATTTTTTAGGATTAGATTGCTTAGTTTCCAATTATTTTTAATCTATCTTTCCATGGCCCTTTATTACATATAATTTTTATTGCATCATGATCTGATAAGGATGCATTTGATATTTCTGCATTTCTGCATAGGTTTTTATGCCCTAGTACATGGTCAGTTTTTGTGTATGTGCCATGTACTGCCTAGAAAAAAGTATATTCCTTTCTATCCCCATTCACTTTTCTCCAGAGGTCGATCATACCTAACTTTTCTAATGTTCTATTCACCTCCTTAACTTCTTTCTTGTTTATTTTGTGGTTAGATTTCTCTAGTTCAGAGAGGGAAGGTTGAGGTCCCCCACTAGTATAGTTTTGCTCTCTGTTTCTTCTTGTAACTCCCTGAACTTCTCCTCTAAGCATCTGGATGCTATACCATTTGGTGCATATATGTTTAGTAATGATATTACATCATTGTCTATGGTGCCTTTTAGCAGGATGTAGTTTCCTTCCTTATCTCTTTTGATAAGATCTATTTTTGCTTTTGCTTTGTCTGAGATCAGGATTGCTACTCCTGGTTTTTTTACTTCAGCTGAAGCATAACATATTCTGCTCCAGCCTTTTACCTTTACCCTGTATGTGTCACTTTTTTTCAGATGTGTTTCTTGTAAACAACATATTGTAGGATTATGGTTTTTAATCCATTCTGCTATCCACTTCCATTTCATGGGAGAGTTCATCCCGTTCACATTCACAGTTACGATTACTATCTGTGTCTTTTTCTCCATCCTTCCCTCCCCCCCGTTTATGCTTTTCTTTCTTTCTCCTTTTCCCTCCTCACTAGTGTTTTGCTTTTGACCACTGCCTCCCTCAGTCTCTCCTCCCTTCTATTAGAACTTTCCCTTTTCTTCCCCTTTACTTTTCCCTTGCTTCTTCCCTCCCTTCTGTCCCCCCTCCCTTTTCTTTCCCCTTTTCCCTCCTACTGTCTGTAGGGCCAGTTAAAGTTCTATACCTAACTGATTATGTTATCCCCTTCTTGAGCCAAATCTGATGAGAGTAAAGTTCAAACAATGCTCATCTCTCTCCCTTCTTTCCCTCTGCTGTAATAGGTTTATTTTATTTTATTTTTTTAGGCAATTGGGGTTAAGTGACTTGCCCAGGGTCACACAGTGCTGTAATAGGTTTTTGTGTCTTTTCCTGTAATGTAATTTACCCTTGTCTGCTGCCTCCTTTCTCAGTACATTTTCTTAGATCAGACTAATCCACTTACTTGAATCCATTTAACCCACTTGATTGGGGTTTATTTTTTTATCATTACATCAAAGTCAACTTATACCCATCCCCTTTAAGTAGACTCCTTTAACATGGTGTAATAACGATACAGTTCTCAAGAGTTGCAAGTGTCATCTTCCCTTGTAGGGATGTAAACAGTTTGCCCTTATTAACAACATATTGTATCTTTCTGTCCCATTTGCCTCAGTCATTTCTAAGAAACCGGAGTATTAGAGAAGCTTCTCATATCCTTTTTACTTTCTCCTTGAGAGACAAGTTTGTACTTGTGAATATAATTGGTTGCCTCAGGGATGAAAAGAAACATGGTACCTACTTGTCAGATCTCTGCAATAGGTCTTTTGGTATCCTTAGCTCATGGAAAAAACTTCCCTTGTTCGCTACCATAAAAATTGCCTGTTTCTGTATGTCTTCATACATCTTCCTGTGTGTAAAAGCATGTTATTTATTATGCTACACTTCTAAATTTCACTTTAATTTGTTTATGCTATAAGAAATATATTCAATGTAGACCTGAGAAATTGATAGTAGTATAATTTGTGTAGTTAAATTTATGTGCAGCTAAATTGCTTAGCTCAGACCCTTCCAGTATATTCACTCATGACTCAGAAATTTAAACTTCACCTGTAATTTGAAATGCATTCAAGATATATTACATGAAAAAAAAAGTTATATTGCATGTAAATTTCTGGGTACCCCTAATCTTCTTCCCCCTCATGAGAATCTTAGTTTCATCCATTTGGAAATTTAGCTCATTAATAAAATTTTCTTTAGACTGTATGAAGCCTGCAGCTCATTGTTAAGAGAAAGTGTGTCAGGTAGGCCCTATATTTGTTTCCTGGGTTAATTGAGCCAATCTCTTTAAATATGGATAGACTTAGATTAAGTATAACCCATTCCTGGGTGATTATGCATAGAGGTTAAATCTCATCAGAGCCATATCTTTATTTTCAACCATGTGAATCCCCCTCCCATACTGAATCACCTTTCTCTATTCTCCTTCCAGAGAACACAAAGTTCCTTAGGGGAAAAAATGGGAGAGATGGGGAGCAGAGTAGAATCCAGTATGAACGCTCTGAAATCATGTTAGCACAAGCAAGAGAAGATTATGTTTTCTTTAAAAAAAATTGTCCCTTAGATTAGGATCCATAAAAGTTTCATACCCTAAGATTCAGCATTATCATCTTACTTATTTTAAATTCCATCTCTAGAGAAGTAGTGCCCTTCACAGATATGCCTTCGCAGAAGCCAACCTAGGCCTTTGTCTTCTACCATGTCTAGAGGCAGCTTTAGAAAACATGCTCAGACACTGGTCAGGGGTCACTTTGGCCTCCCCACTTAGCATATGTTTGACATAAGCAAAGCATGTTGTTATATAAACTGCAGAAACTGATGAATCCCAAGTACTTATTTTATTGAGGTCATTTTCCCCAGGCTTCCTAATGTAGTCACAATAGGAACATAAAAGAGCTTTTCTCCCCACAATTCACACTAAATCAAATTGTGTGAGGTGGAGTTAAAACCTAGATCAGGAGAGAGAACTGGGGATAGAAGGGAACTACTGCTGGAACACAAACAATGAATATTAGTCGGCTGAACAGGATGGTCTATGGCCTACTGGTTTCGGTGAGGAGGACTTTATTGAGAAGAGTAAAATTTTTGCTGTTCCTCTACAGCAATTCCCTGTGTAATTACCTGGCAAAGACAAATGATCTTCTGTCCAGAATGAACTCCAGTAACATAAACTAGAGGAGGAAATGTTATTTTCCTTGCTTCTCTTATTTCCTTCCAAAACCAGATTTAGCCTTTATTTCCTGACATTTCCTGTCATTCTCTTACGTTAGGAGGAGAGAATGCTCCCATCAGGCCAAAACTCTAAGGTCCTAAAGAATGTGAGAGTTTTTCTACCAAGGTTGCAAAAACAAATTTCTTTTGGAGAATTTATTTTCTACCACAGTGTTGTTTATAAATAAATACAATGTTGGTCAGTCAAATATTCAGTGATCTCTCTTGACTGCAGGTGCTTATGGTTATAAGGGTTTGAGAGAACAAATAGAAAGATGGTATAGGATTTTACACTGATTTATGTGGGAGGCATCAATATAAGGTAACATCAAAAGCAAAGAAGGAAGAAAGTAAATAAGCTTATACCAAAGGAAGAGGTAAGAAAATTTACCTCCCTCTTTTACATGGAGTTGCGTGATGAATGGGTGGGTGTCATTGCATATACCATCAGACTCATTTGATCGGGTTGTTAGTTTTGTTGAATGCCTTTTTTTTCTTTTTAATTTTTGATACAAGGGATGATTTCTGGGGAGGGTGAGAGAATTTGAAAATGAAGATTATGTAAAAACAAAAATTTATTTTTTACTTGATCAGTGATTTTATTGGCATTAGGGAACCAGATTTTAACAAAAAACAATGTATATCAGTGTACTTTGGCCTCCAATGTACAGTTTTAAAAAGTTGCTTAGGCACTGAAAAGTGATACCTATGATGTGTCACAGGCAGCACCTGAAGGCTTATCTTTCTGTTTCTTTTGTCTAGTTTATGGGGCATACCTTTTGTAAAAGATGTCAATAAAAATTTTAAATAATTTAAAAAGAAATAATCTAGCTGGCAGTTACTTTACAAAGAATAGAAAGACTCTTTCTGAAATTTTTGTTTGGTGGCCTAGATTACTTTCTCACTTCAGATGTCGAGAAAAGGTATTGCCATTACTTTCTGAAGGAATAAATATTTAAGGTGTTTGTACTTTGTGATATATTCCTAATAGCAAAAAGAATCAGTCAGCCTTTTAAAATAACAATCACATTCTGATTTCAGCAAATTTTGCAAAAATGGCATAGCTAGAGAATGAAGTTTCTTTTTTCTTTTTTTTTAGGCAATTGGGGTTAAGTGACTTGCCTAGGTTCACACAGCTAGTGTCAAGTGTTTGTTCTGAAGCTGGATTTGAACTCAGGTCCTCCTGACTTTAGAGCCGGTGCTCTATACACTGTGCCATCTAGCTGTCCCTGGAATTTCTTTAATATGTTACTTAAACTGCATGTTGAGAGTTACACCTATTAGCCGGCCAAGAAGATCTACTTCACATTGAATTGAGTGCTTTTGAAAGGAAAGGACTAAGTGAGTTAAATGGCTGATTGGTGGAGGAGGGAAGGTTGTAGACTAATAAGTACCCTGGAACCAGGTTCACCCTTATAATTTCTGGAGAAAAATCTCTTACAACCCTGTTATTCTTTGTTTTGCACTAAATGACCCTTCTCACACTTAATTAGTTTTCATTTAAGAGTAACTGTTTAATTTGACTAAGACACCTTATCAAAAGAGATTAATTCTCCAGCTCATAGATTACACCTCCCCTAGGTTTCCCAAAAAGCATCAGCTCCCTCTGACATCCACAGCATCCCTATCATTACTAGTCTTCTTTCTCAGATGAATCTTAAGGTAGGAAAAAAGAAAAGTAGCTTCTCCATTAACAACAATAACAGCAGCAGCATGGAGGTGCCTGTTCTAGGGGCTGCAAGTAATGCTAAGGATCACTGTTTTTTTTGGATTTAAAGATGACACATCCAAAGTTTTCATTCATATAACTGTATCTTTACTTTGCTCTACAGAAAAGTAGCCAATACAGTATTCTGTTTGACTTGCCTGTGAAAGGAAGATTTTGACACCAAATTTTTAAAAAAATTTTATTACTAAATAAGTACTTATTTAGCACCTCATATGTGCCTCAGGCACTGTGTGCTAGATGCTAGGGATAAAAGTTTAAAAAATGAAATGATTAGTTCAAATCCAGCCTCAGACAATGACACTTTCTAGCTGTGTGACCCTGGGCAAGACACTTAACCCCAATTGCCTCACCAAGAAAAGGCAAAAAAAAAAAAAAGAAATTATTAAATCTCTCCTTACAAAGACCTTACATTCTAAAGGGGGAGGAAACAAGCATATGAATAAATATATACAGTATAAATATAAAATTAATAAATACCACTAGATAAAAGGTAATTTTAGAGGGAGAAAGAAGATTAGTGCGGAGGACTATATAAGGCAGAAGATGATATCTGAATTGTATCTTAATGGAAGAAAGGGACTCTGAAGGTAAGGTAAAGGAGGGAGAACATTTCATACTTGAGGGAAAACCAATAAGGTCAGAGTTGGGAAAAGGGCTAGTTTGGATAGCTAGCAGCCAAAGAGAGAAGAGGGAGTAATTTTCAATGATAGAAAGGTAGCAGGCTGTGTAGGATTTTAAAAACCAAACAGCAGTGTTTGTGTATATCTTATCTTAGAGGCAATAAGAAGCCACTGGAATAGATTGAGTAAGGGGTTTCATGGTCAGATATGCCTGTAAGGAAAATTGCTTTGGTAGTACTAATAGTAGTAGCAGCAATATCAAACACAAATAGAACCGGGGCCATTAAACCATCCATCAGGATCTCTTCTGGTTGAATATTGACTTGGAAAACTACATATTAACATTATCTGTGTTCTATTGTATTTTTATTTAATATTTGCCAATTGTATTTTAATCTTGTTTTGGTGCTTGGGAGTGTTGTGGATCAATGTGTCCTAGGGGCAGTGTATTTGACCCCTCTCATGTATAAGATAGACTGGAGTGGTAAGAGACTTGTGGCAGGGAGTAATATTTGACAGTTGATTGGATTTGTGGGGTAGAAGGAGAGTAAGGAGGCCAGGATAATGCTAAGATTATAAACCTGAGGCCCTGGAAGGATGGTGGTGTCTTCAACAGAAATAGGGAAGCTTTGAATTGGGGAGAATTTGGGGAAAAGATAGAGTTCAGTTTTGGAGATGTTAAGTTTAAGATATCTTTTCTAATAAAACAAATTTGATAGGTAGTTAGGAGATATAGAACATTGCCTTAATAAATGCTTGTTGAGTTCTGATAGATGGATGGTTTGATATAAACCATGAAAAGCTTCTCCTGGCAGAGATGTGAAAGCCTTGAAGAACAACAGAAATAATCTGAGAATTGTTAGTAAAAAAAGATTTTTTCTCCTTCAGAGAGTTTTCTTAACCCCTTAACCTGCTGGTGGTGGTGGTGGTGGTGGCGGTGGCGGTGGCGGTGGCGGTGGGTGGCAGTGGGTGTGGCTGTGTGTGTGTGTTGAAAGAAAATCAGGGGTCGATCTTTTTTATTTCCTTTTCTGAAACAAGCACTTAACACTGCAGAGGACACTAAGCACAGATTTCTGTGTAACTTTGTTTTTCTATTTCTAAAATTTTTCCCTGCTACTTATAAACTGCCCAGAACTAATTAGCTACATCACAACAAAAATACAATTAGTTCTAGGCAGAGATGAAGGATTTATAGTGATCTGAATAAGCTATACTTTTCAATTTAATATGCTAAACCTGATAATTTTATGAGCAAGTCAAGTTATACATGAGGCATATTTTTTTTGTTTTAAAAGAGCTCTAGAAAATAAATATATATATTTCACTATTTCTAATAAAACTTTATAAAAATTTTTCCTTCCTAACCTATCTATGACTTAGCATTTAGAATGGTAAGAGTAGGAAATTCAGTTTTGTGTCCATGATATATCTGTTCCTGCCTTTGTTCACTTTTTTTTCTAAAGCAGCATTTTATCCAATTCCAGACCCTTTGGATAGCAGGACCTAGAGCTACTTATGAAGCTATTTGATCTCAGTCACAAGTTTAGAGTATATGGCCTCAATAGGATTAGCAGGAATGTGTATGTCTGCAGTCTTTGGAAATATGTAGTATATCTATACTGAATAGAGGAATTGTTGAAAAGTCTCTGAAGCCTCCTACCACGTTGTTTAACTCCTTATCTGGAAGGAGGTCTGGCATTTACATTTTTAAAATTATTTCTTTGGAAATTTTAGGGGTTATTATAAAAAGACTTAATCATTTCAAACCAGCATCAAGCCCTTTGGGAATTTTAAGGGTGGGCATCCTGGCCTTGAAGGAATGGCTAGAAGTAAAAGAATATATCCACAGAAATGAGTAAGAGGAAAAATTGTTCCAGCCAAGTCTGTGGGATAAGAGAAGTCCAGAATTAGGAGTACTGTGCCTAGGAAACCAAGAGGTAGAAGGAATTAAGGTAGATAGTGTTCATCAAGTGACATTTACTTTGTCAGATGGCAAACAGGAACTCTTCTCTAAGTTGAGGGAATTTTCATAGGAAGATATAACTTTTTAGAAGGGAATCTTCTAAAAGATTTTAAAAGATTGTATCCATTTGGTAGGTAATGCAGGTGATTGAGGGCCAGTTTTCATTTAGAAAGAAGTGGTGCAATAAGGAATATGAAAAGGAGGACTTGTCCCAATAAAAAAGGTATCCCAAGAGAGAGTTTCTCATAATAGGGTCCTGGATAAGAAAGGATATTCAGCAAAGAAACATCTGATTAGTGCGCTCATCTTGTGTCTCCGCAGGAGGTTTCATGCTTCTTTTGTTGCTGACTGGCAGTGAGTCACAGGGGAGAGTGAGGCAACATCAGTTCTATGATTTTAAGGAGCTGCCTGCTTCTGGGTGTCTGGGGAGCGGAGTGAGTCCCAGGGAGAAACAGGTGGCAGGCAGTGAAACTACAGATGGTATTTAGGGGCTTTTCAAAGAACAAAATGTCCCAGGTGCTATTTGTCTCAAAGGTGATAGATAATGTAGATGGGGAAGATGTTTTGGGAGCAGTGCCAAAGCCCCACCTTGAAGTGTTGCCCCCTTCCCTCAATGGTTTCCTTTGTCAGTTCTCTCTTTCAGCTTCACTTCCTTTATGGTTCCTTTCCTCTCCCCCTTATCAAAATCTGATGTTGAGAAAGATGTGGCAGTTATTCACACTAATGTGTAAGTGACTATGAGCATGAAGTATTTACCCCTTCTGGGGAGTTTGCTCTAGCTGTGGTTGCAGGACTCTGCCCGGCAGGGAGGCTTGTTCTAGGCAGCACAAAACAGCTTTCCTGTGTGTGAGAATGCTGCCTTGGCCTTCCAGTCTCTCATCTGTTTCAGCTTTTCTGTCCTGCCCAAAGGGAGGTGACTGGGCAGCCTCCATCAGCCACTGTAGTTGGTGGTGCCTCTTACCACCTTGTTGGGGCCTTCACACATCCCAAATGTGAATGATGACATATACCTTTTATTTTGTTTGTAGCACCTAGAGATTGAGATGAATTTTGTGATAATATCTGGGGGATACAGCCATTGCGGTTCAGCTTCCTGACCTTGCACATGAAATCACTTCATTTATAGAAGTCTTCAGCTATTTTGTAATTGTAGCAACCTTCTGGGGTGTATATTCATTTGGGATTATACACTCATTCCAGGAGGGCAGGAAGTCATTGTTAAGTATTGATTGAACCATATTCTCCCTTATGCTTAGGTCATTTCCCAGGACAGAAATAAGATTCTCAGGGAGAGGTGTTTTAACCTTTGTTTTTTTGTTTGTTGTGTTTTTTAAGGCTACAGCAATCCTGGCCAATGTACTTGGTCAGTAAGAGTAGATGCCCAAAAGGGCAGCAAGGTGGCGCAATGGATAGAGCATTGGTCATGGAGTCAGGAGGACCTGAGTTCAAATCCAACCTCAGACACATAACACTCACGAGCTGTGTGACTCTGGGCAAGTCACTTAACCCCAATTGCATCACCAAAAAGAAAAAAAAAAGTATATGGCAAGGTGCAGTTTGTTGCAAACAGATGACTTGAGGCTCAAATACTTTTTAGAAGAACTAATATTATTAGTCCTATGCTAGAGTATCAGTTTAATGTAATGCTTCCTGAGAGATGCCTTCTGCTAAAGTCTGGGGGCTTTGTAAGGAGGAAAATAAATTCCTGCCTAAGTTTAGCATTTAAAAGTTGTTGCAGTGGTTTGTAAAAAGGTAAGCCCTGTGTAAAAATAGTTATTACTATAATAAAATAATATTACTATAATTACTATAATATAATTACCATAATTACCTGGAGGTAAAACTTGGGACAACTTCAGCCCCTTCAGAACCCTGTCAAAAAGTAAGCAAAAAAAAAAAAGAAAAAAAGAAAAAAAAAGAAAGGGGAAAAAAGAGACTAAAACCTCTATGAGCAGCTGAAATAGCTTTTACTGCTCTGTGAAAGTTACTTCAAACACTAAAGTCTTGCTCTTTCTCCCAGAAAAAGTATTTAAGTTCATTCTTGAAGTCCAGTTTGTTTTTATTTATATAAAAGTATTTTGAAACTTGTTTGGTAACAAGTAGATAAATTTGTAGTGGTAAACTACCAAGAGGCTATTAAGAGGTAAACTCATTTCGATAAGAAATAAGGAGAAATAGGAACAAAAAAGCCATCAGAATTTGCAACGTAGTATACTAGGAGATCTTCATAATACTGAGTCTTAAAGAAAAGATTACATGTAAAAAAGCAAGAATGTGAATAAAACATTTTAAGAAAATTTCCATCAAATTTACTAAAATAAAACATGTTTTGACACTAGAAGCCTTCAAGTTTCAAAAGGTTTTAGTGTCTGGAAAATTCGTTTTTGCCAGATGAGATTTC
Source organism: Vombatus ursinus (assembly GCF_900497805.2). Lineage (NCBI taxonomy): Eukaryota > Metazoa > Chordata > Mammalia > Diprotodontia > Vombatidae > Vombatus > Vombatus ursinus. The sequence goes on from NW_020940527.1 coordinate 23,303,694, forward strand.
ACTGTAATACTATGTATTAAATTTATAGGTGCCTGCAAAAATGGCATTTTCTATATCTAATTGTAGTTTCTATGGTTAATAAAATTGTAGGAAATGTCTTGATGGGGAAGAAAGCAGAGAGATGTGGGAAATGTTCCTCATAGCCCCTTTCTTCCTCTTCATTCTGGGATATGAAGTCAAAGATAATAAAATAAGTTTTCTTTCTATTCTGAAATTTCTTTTTAAAAAATTCAGTATTTTATTTTTTCTCCAATTACATGTAAAAACAGTTTTAAAATTTTTTTTCCAAATTTTGAGTTCCAAATTCTCACTCCTCTCCCCTTCCTTTCTCTTTGAGAAGGCAAGCAATTTGACATAGGTTATACATGTGTAGTCATGCAAAACATATTTCCATATAGGTCATGCTGTGAAAGAACACTGACCAAAAAAAACAAAAATAAAGAAAGTAAAGAACAATTATCCTTTGATTTACATTCAGGCACTATCAGTTCTCCTCTGGAGATAGATAGCATTTTTCTTCAGAAGTCCTTCAGAATTGTCTTAGGTGATTGTTTTGCTGAGAATAGCTAAGTTATTCACAGTTGATCATCATACAGTATTACTGTTACTATATACAATGTTTTCATGGTTCTGCTCATTTTACTTTGCATCAGTTCATGTAAGTCTTGCCAGGTTTTTCTAAAACCATCATGCTTATCATTTTTTGTAGCACAGTAATATTCCATCACAATCATATACAACTTGTTCAGCCATTACCCAATTGACGTACATACTCTAATTTTCAATTCTAAAAGAGCTGCTATAAGTATATTTGTACATATAGGTCCTTTTCCTTTGTGTCTTTTATCTCTTTGGGATACAGATCTAGTAGTGGTATTTCTTGATCAAAAGGTATGTATGATTTTATAGCACTTTGGGCATAGTTCCAAATTGCTCTCCAGAATGGTTGAATCAGTATACAACTTTACCAGCAGTGCATTAGTGGCTTAATTTTCCCACATCTCCTCCATCATTTGTTATTTTCCTTTTCTGTCCTACTAGCTAATCTGATAGGTGTGGAGTAGAGTTGTTTTAATTTGCATTTCTCTAATTACTGATTTCATTCTGAAGTTTCTTGCAGATGACCCCAAATCTTTTCTTTTAAGGAGCTTTTAGATCAGTTTTGAGTTTAAGGTATACCAACATAAGCTATCTTACCCTAATTCCCCAATAAATGTAAATAGTATGATGTCCAAGGTTTAATTCTATAGTTTCCGATTCAAACTGTTAGATATTTCTTTTAGACACTTGAATGTATGTGCTTAACATTTCCCCCTGAGGTTATAAACTACGTGGTAAGATGTGGGTCATACTACCTTACTGTCATTAGCTCTCATTAAAAAGGCTCTGAAAGACCTTAGCTTTAATCTTATCTGACTATATACATGTAGATATTGTATTGGACAATACAATAAGGCTCAGTTACTTGAGTGGAATCTTAGGCACCATGTAAAAGTAGGTTACTTGATCAGTTAGGGGTTCTTAACCTAGGGGCTGTGAACTTAATATTTTGATAACCGTGTTTCAATATAATTGGTTTCCATTATGCATTTAAAAACGTTATTCTAAAAGGGTTATTCTTAGGCTTCATGAGATTGCCAAAGGGGCCTATGACACAGAAAAAGTTAAGAACCCCTAAACTAGATGATCTCTAATGCCCTTTGCAAAGATAAATCTCTTTTATTTCTCTCTTTTTCTAATATTGAGAGTGACATATATGCATCGGGATACTAAACAATGTGATAATCATATTAAGAAGCTTAGTACATAAGGGGCAGACACAATTTCCATGCACACCCCACATGTTTTTGTAATATTTGTAAAGCATTTTTTATCTGGATAGCATTTTCTTAACCATTTTATAGGTTTACCTCTTGACATTTCTTTTTTTAAAGGCTCAGTTACTTGAGTGGAATCTTAGGCACCATGTAAAAAGTAGGTCACTTGATCAGTCAGTCAGCAAGCATTTTTTAAGTGCCAGGCTTTACTAAGTGGAGAAGATACAAAGAAAGTTAAAAAAAAACAACCACCACCACAAAAAAAACAAAACATGATACTTACCCACAAGGAGCTCACAGTCTAATGGAGAAGAAAGCATGTAAACAACAACAATAATAAAAAACAGCCAACATTTATATAGCACTTACTATTTTGCCAGGTACTGTTCTAAGCTCTTTACAACTGTTATCTCATTTGATCCTCCTAACAACCCTGGGAAGTAGGTGCTATTTTTATCCCCATTTTATAGAGGAGGAGACTAAGGCAAATGAAGGAAGCCCAGAGTCACACAGCTAAGTATCTGAAGTTGCATTTGAACTCGGGTCTTCCAGTCTCCATCCCCAGTATTTTATCCATTGCACCACCTAGCAGCCAACTCTGTAGATAAAAGATACATCTATATTGTAAATACTTCCCTCTCTCAGAGAGAAGGCACCAGCATTGAAGGGGACAAGGAAAGCCTTCCTGCAGAAAGTAAGATTTGAGATGAGTTTAAAAGGAAGCCAAGCAAGGCAAGAGATGGAGATGAGAGAGCATTCCAGGCAGGGGAGACATTCAGTAAAATGACACAAAGTCAAGAGATGGAATATTGAATGTGAAGGACAGCAAAGAGGCTAATGTAGCTGAAGCCTAGAGTACACAGAAGGGAGTAAAGTATAAGGAGACTAGAAAGGCAGGAAGGGTCCAAATTATGAGTGCTTTACGAGCTGAGCAGAAGACTTTGTGTTTGATCATGGAGCTAATAGAGAGCCACTGAAGTTTATCGAGTAGAGGGGGTAACACATGCTTGCACTTTAGGAAGATCGCTTTTGCATCTGAGTGGAAGATAGACTGGTGTGGAGAGAGACTGGAGACAGGGAAGCCCTTCTGTCTGTCCAGATATAGGGGTCCTGCTTCTGTTTTTCTAAATTGATTCAGTCTATGAACCGTTTCTGGTGAAGCGCAAACCTACATTAACAGGTATCTCTTCAAACTCTCATATGTATGCAGGGGTGGGGAACCTGTGGCCTTGAGGCCTCATGTGGCCCTCTAGGTCCTCAAGTGTGGCCCTTTGACTGAATCCAAACTTCAAAGTACAAATCCCCTTAATAAAAGGATTTGTTCTGTAAAACTTGGACTCAGTCAAAAGACCACACCCAAGGACCTAGAAGGCCATACGTGGCCTCAAGGCCACAGGTTCCCTACCCCTGGAGAGTATCTATTGCCCCCCGACTTTACAAGGGCAGTCATTGAATCCAATGAGAAAAAGATCTTGAAAGGTTAGCACTCTGTAAATATAAGTTACATGTGATCTAGTAAGAATCAGCCTTGTTATTACGGATGTCCCTCAAAATAGGACAATGACATCCACACATCTCATTGACTAACTCTTGGACTAACTACATTATCTAAAGGTAGTTTTGTTTCTGTGACCTTTTCAGTTTCCAATAGGACTGTTTTTTTTATCCTTTCAGGTTTCTAAGCCATGGAACCTGGCTCAGTGGTTCGTGCTATCTTTGACTTCTGCCCAAGTGTATCAGAGGAATTGCCCCTGTTTGTAGGGGATGTCATTGAGGTGCTGGAAGTAGTAGATGAATTTTGGCTCTTAGGAAAGAAAGAGGATGTTACAGGTAAGAGATCCACCACTTATATACCATAGACAAAATGGGTCTAACTCCTTTCCAGATTATAATTTAAAGTGAAAATTGGGGGAGAGGGGGAAGAAGGGAGAGAATTTGGAACTCAGAAGTTTTAAAAATGAATGTTAAAGACTGTTTTTATATGTAACTGGGGAAAAACAAAACACTAAATAAAAGCTAAAAAAAATGAAAAATAGGGGAAGAAAGCTCAGAAATGAACAGTAGTACCCTATATTCTTATAATAGTACTTACTTTATTTGAAAAGAGGACTCTATGAGAGGCAGCATTATTTAGGGAAAGAGTGCTAGCTGTTAAGTCAGAGAAATCAGATTCATACCCACTTTTGATACTTGCCACTTCCGTGACCCTGGATAAGTCACTTAACCCCTCTGGTCCTGAGGGGTTGAACTAGAAGGCTTCTGTGGGTCCTTACAGCTCTAGATATGTGATCCTATATGTCAGTGAGGATGAAACTCTTATATATCCCATATCCATCTTCTATCATTGGTAATGACTTAGCTGTTTTCTTTAAGAAGAGAAGTTTGAGACCATTTGATGCCAACTACCCCCGTTTTCCTTAATTTCATTCACCCTTATCTCCTCTTTCCTTCTCTTTTGCCATGAATTCTTTCTCTTCTGTAGTCAGTCCTAACGGCTTCTCTTTTCAGAATCTAAATCGCTTTTCTTCTCAAAACCTGGTCTCAGATTCGGAAGGAACCTTAAAGGCTTTCCAGAAAAGCCTTTAAGAAAAGTCTAATCCACACCTGAATAAGAACCTAGTCTATAACATTATCAATAGATGGCCATATAGCCTTTGCTTAAAGGCTTCTAGTGAGAGAGGACCCACCCACTACTTATTAAGACAGCCTATTCCACATTAGATAGATCTGATCGAGGAAGTTTCTTCTTACGTTAAGCCCAAATTTGTATCTTTATAACTTTTACTGATCATTCCTTGTTCTATACTTTGGGGCCATGAGAATAAGTCTAATCCTTCTTTCATTGTGCCAGTCCTTCAGATCCTTGAAGACCACTAATATATTTTCCCTATAAGCCTTCTCTTTTCTGCTCTAAACAATCTTAGTTCCTTTAACTAGTCATCTTCTGGTGTGAATTTTAGGTCTTTAACTCTCCTGAGTGCCCTCCTCTGGATACTCTTCAGTTAAATGTCTTTTCTTAAAATGTGATGGCTAGGACTGAATAGAGCATTCCAGCTATGGTCTAACCAGGGTGTAGAATACAGTGGTAATTTCAACTCCCTGGTCTTGGATACCATGCCTCCCTGAATGAAGCCAGAATACACTCTTGTCTTTCAAATGCTCTGGGACTTTTTACTGACTTTTCGTCAAACAGCACCTCCTAACTATGATCATTGAGTTACTTTGTTTATCTTTCCTCATGCCCTCATCTCTTAAAATAATCCAGTCTTTTTTTATTCCAGTCAGACTGACTTGTTTTTTTATTCATACTGATCATTCTTTGTAAATTGACATTTAGCCTACTTTGCTCAAGTTATCTTCCATTCTGGAAGTAGTTTCTTAGTTTCCATTCACCAGGTTGCATTACCCTAATAAAAATCAGATCTGGTGTTTCAGTAAGTCCTCATTAATAATGAAGTACTTAGGGCAGCTAGGTGACGCAGTGGATAGAGCACCGGCCCTGAAGTCAGGAGGACCTGAGTTCAAATCCGGCCTCAGACCAAACACGTGACACTTACTAGCTGTGTGACCTTGGGCACGTCACTTAACCCCAATTGCCTAAAACAAAACAACAACAAAAAAATGCTGTACTTAATAGATATGTATTTTCATTTGAATAATTAACCTCGTATATATTTTTCTTTCCATGAGTCTTGTTTAGAGTAGATTTTGAAGTCCTTGAAGACAGACCCTTTGTCTTCTGTGTTATGTACTTACCTTATGCTAACAGTGTTGAATAGGAGCAGATGCTCAGTCATTGGTTCATACTGAAGTCTACATAGTCTCAGGGGAAAAGCGTCATGTGTTTTTGCATGTCTTTCAGGAAAAGATAAGGTCACACCTGAAGTTTTTGTTTCTATTTCTAGGACAATTCCCTAGCAGTTTTGTGGAGATCGTGACCATTCCCAGTATGAAGCATGGAGAAAGACTCTTTGTCTGCATCTCTGAATTTGTATCCCAGGATATGGATAGTCTCTCCCTCCATCGAGGTAAACTGTGACCTGAGGGATAGAAAAGACTGCTTTAGCTAAGATGAAGACAATTCTTCTTAGCTTTGGTGACTTACGCTAGACTTTCCATGTTTAAGTTCCCAGGCTGGAGCTAGGAAGACCTTCTGTCATGGTAGAGAGAGAAGTGAGATTCAGGGGTTAGACAATGCATAACAAAGCAGTCTCATTCTACTCTTCTAGTTCCTAGGTATTGTTGGAGGTCTTGTTTCAGATTGAGCTCTTCCCACAATCACTAGGGGCTAGTGTGAAATGAGTAATTTTAAGAAGCTAATTCTAGCCATAATCTTGGATATGTACCTGCAACTTTTTAGAAACTAAACTGTTTTGATTTCTTTGAACTTCTAAACATGGAATATAAAAAAATTCAAATGAACATATTTGAAATGAGTACATTTCAGCACTAACCATATTCTATGGAACATTTTAGCCAGTTAACGTGAGAGTAATATTAGAAATGTACTTTAATGTTCAGTTTATTTGCGACAGTAATAGCGGTGATAAATGATAAGAGCTGGCTTAGTGCTTTAAGATTCATAAAGTACCTTTTTTATATTTCTTCTTGATCCTCACAATAATGCTGTGAAGTAGATACTAAGTGTATGATGATTCCTTTTTTTTACAGAAGAGGAAGCTGAGTGTCAAAAATTATATTGCATAACCAGTCAGCATCAGAGACAGGATTTGAACCCAGGTCTTTCCTGGCTGCAAATCCATCAATCTTTCTATTGTACCATATTGTCATAGAGGCAAAGGAGAGTTCTAGATGAAGTACTTGAGGAAAATTTGAGGGGGGGAGAGAGATCCTTTTAGTTTGTGACTCAGGGAAGAGTTTAAAGAGGAGTTGGCATTTGAACAGAGATGGAGGAAGAGAAGGATTTCAATGGATAATGAGATCTCAGGGCCACTCTGAGGCATGCCTCCTTTGTGGAGGCATAGATGTGGGAAATGACATCACGAGCAGAATGGGTAGCTGCTAATGAGCTCCTTGGCCAGGAGTGTCAGCTCCAGTCCTAGCCTCTTTGCTTCCCTTAGTGCTGCAGGGTACATATTCTTCCTGACTCATGTTTGCCTTCTACACCACCTCCTATCCAGGAACATGCAGGGCCTTTGCTTATCGTGGCTTCTCAGTATTGTCATCTAAAATTTACTCTGGAGTGTAGAGAGCCTGAGAGAGAGCAGCATGAAGGAAGGAAGTCTGTGAAGGGGCATTGAAGGCTCAGTAGAGTGGGTCTTACCTGCCAGGCTAAGGGACTGGCAGCTTGTGGCATAGACTCTGAACCTCGATGTCCTCATCTGTGAAACAAGGCTGTTTGGGAGATAGTCTTAGGACTGCAGCCGCTTGTTACAAAGAACTTGGAAAAAACATGGACATGATTCATTTAACCTTATCAGTTTTTTTCTTTACCAACAGACATTTGAGTTGAATGGATTTCCTTTAAACATAGTTCTTGACTTTTTCTAACTCAAACATTTAAAACACTTGCCACTTTTGCTCTATAGTCTTCTGAGGACTCGTCATAGGTTTTAAATGTTTCTATGTAGAGAAGTATTTCCTTGAAGTGAAAATAATGAGAGGATTAGACTCAGCAATCTCTAAAGTCCCTTCAGTTTCTAACATTCTGTAATTCTATGATCCCAGGACCCTCCTGGTGAATGATAGCGGTGAGTAAAGAGAGTTGGAAGTGTTAAGATCAGTAACATTTAAATGCCCACTCTGTTCAAAGTACTAGAACACGGTACTATTAGAAAATAGATCATGAGGCTCCTAGAAAACATGCATTGTGGGTAAAGTAGTTTAGGATAAGTGTAGTTTAGGAAACTGATACTTATATATGAATATTTTATTTGGGATGTGTATTTAGATTTTTAGGATTTAGAGGAATTCGTAAGTAAAAGTTTTCCTTCTAAAAAGAAAAAAAGCCAATGGGTTTATGCAGTATTTACCATCTTGTGAATGCTTTATGAATATAAAAATAAACAGAGCCCCTATATCTTCTTGGGGGAGTCAGATTCTGTGGATAATATCTATAAATCCCTTTCTTTCCTCAGAATCTGAAATTGATTGTTATTCTTATTACATAAAGCCTTTAGGTCATAATACCCATTTTTTCCTCATACTATTGCCACCACTCACCCACTCATTTCCCTCTCATCCCAGTATTGCCTACTAGCACTACTTTGTTAGCCTGTCCCTTCTTCCTTGAGTGAAAAAAGTCTTTGGTAGAGGGATGCTATGGGCTGATAAGAATTATGGAAAGCCCTGAGGCCTCTGCACTAGTTCATGCTGCTTCTTTTTAAACTTTTTCTTCTTTCCCTTCCTCCCAGAGAGGTCAGTAAGATGGATGGGAATAGCTAGAGACTGTAACCTTCTTCTGAAGAGTAAAATGCTCCACCCTTGGACCTCCAGCAGGTGTCACCGATCCCTCCTTTATATTTTCCATAAGCCTCCCATTGGCTGTGGAAAAATCAAGGTGTTTTTGAGTTCTGCCTTTAAACACAGAAGCTAACCTCACTTTCTGCTTGAATATCAAGAGCTGGATTAAGCCCTAGCTTTGGGTGCCATTGATCACTGAACACACAGGGAAGAAAGAAAATGAGAGGGAGAAGCAGGAATGAAAAGGGAGAAAGAGAAGGGAAAAAAGGACAAATGTGGAGAGAAATGTCAATAGTGCTGCCAATAACCATTTCAAAAGCCCCAGATTACTTGTCCCCAGCGTAGGACCTGTTTTGCAAGTCTGGTGACACCTTAAAAAATGGTACCTTCAATGACAATTACCAGCCAAGCAAAGTGACAGTTTCCTTCATTGATGCAGATCAAAACCTTTTTTTCTGTTTTACTTTATAATAATATATATTATTTGGTGTTTGTTAAGTTCATAATTTGAAAAATGAAAACAGGAGACTAAAGAAATAAAATTAAATGCAAAAAAAATGCCTGGAGATTTCAAGGGGCTTAATATGAGTCAAAAGTAAAGACAGCCAGCAAAACTAATGTGATCTTATTCTGCATTAGTAGAGGTATGATGTCCACATTGGGGTTGGGGCTAGTGTGGCTTTACCTTACTCGGACCATATTGAGAATATTGTGGTTAGCTCTTTGCAGTATTTTAGGAAGAACACTGATTAGTTAAAGAAAGTCCAGAGAAGGAAGATGAAGATGATGAGGGAAATTGAAATCCCATCATAGGAACATCAACTAAGGGAGCTAGGGATGTTAAACCTTGAGAAAGACAATGGTGAGTACATGAGTGCAGAAGTGTCAAACTCACTGGCTATGTGACCTTGAGCCAGTCACTTTTCAGTAGAGAAGGGAATAGGAAGTACATTTATATAGTGTCATCTATGTTCCAGGCACTGTACTAACGACTTTTACAAATATTACCATTTGATACTCAAAACAAGCCTGTGAGATAGCTGCTATTATTGTCCTCATTTTACAGGTGAAGAAACTGAGGCAAACAAAAGTTAAGTGATTTGCCCAGGGTCACATAACTAGTTAGTGTCTGCAGTTGGATTTGAATTTAGGCCTTTCTGACTTGAGGCCCAGCCCCCTTTCCACTATACTATGTGGCTTCCAACTGTGTACATACAAGATTTATTTATAGTGTTTGTCTCTGTGACTGTATCAGGGTAGGGAACTCTCAATGTGGAAACTACCTTCACTGATGCTGACCAGCAATTTATTTGTATTTTATAGCCTTAGAGAACTATCTGCCTTTTCACCATTTCCTCTCTTCATCCTTTCTTCTTTCTTACTTTTAATCTTTTTTGTCAGAATCCACATCCTTTGCTTTTAATAAATGGCAGACTACAGAAGTGGAAAGTGATATACTCTGAGTCATAATCACTCTGTTAGGCAGTTTTACTTAACTGTTTCCAAGGAATAATCCTTGATGTGGGTACTGTGTTTTAGGTCTTTGGGGAGAATTGTTTCTGTCAAATCAAAATATCAGCTTTATAAAAATCCATTTATTATGCCCCATTCTCAGTTTTACCACCAACACATTTAGGTACAAATATCTTCTTGCCAAAGGTTTCAATTTTGTATTAGGAGATCCATCCTGGGCCATTTCCTAGGAATTTAGTTACTGAACTATCATAAATATTTTGCTTACATATAATTTACATCATAATGCATTTTTACCTTTAAAGTAATTGAAAATGCAAACTCCCAAAGACATTGTTATAAAGAGATTCCAGTATATTCACTCGTTTAAGATTCCTAAAGCTTCTCTTATGTTTAGTGAATGTGTACTGAAGATGTTCTCTAAGGATGGTCGTAGCATAGTCATTATCTATTTTCCTTCTCCTGCTTTAGGTGACCTGGTGATTCTAGATGGCCCTCTTAACTCCAGCTGGCAAGAAGGTCGAAGTTGCCAGGGGACCAAGGGCTTTTTCCCTTCGTCATGTGTACGAGAACTTTGCCTTTCCTCCAGAAGCTACCAGTGGGAATCTCAGAATACCCTGCTTCAGATTCCTGAATATTCAATGGGCCAAGCCCGGGCACTGATGGGACTTTCTGCTCAACTGGATGAGGAGTTGAATTTCAGAGAAGGGGATACAATCACCATTATTGGCATACCTGAACCAGGCTGGTTTGAAGGGGAACTTGAGGGCCAAAGAGGTATATTCCCAGAAGGTTTTGTGGAGCTTTTAGGACCCTTGAGGACTGTGAGTGAACCAGTAAGTACAGAGAACTCAGGATACATTATTAATGGTGGGTTAGATGTATCTCAAGAGGAGAAGGGAGGACCAGAGGAGGATGAAAATGAATTGGGGGCTTATGGTATTGCCCTCTATAAATTCCAAGCCCTGGAGCCAAGAGAACTGGACTTTGAGGTGGGAGACAGGATCCAGATTCTAAGGACGTTGGAAGATGGCTGGCTGGAAGGAAAACTGAGGGGCAGGACAGGCATCTTTCCTTACAGATTTGTAAAATTGTTTCCTAGCACAACAGTGGGGGAAGCTATAGATATACCCCAGGAGAGCAATCAGAATAAGAGTCCCATGGCTCCATTGAGTAACCCGGAGACTTCCTTTGTAGTCCATGAGGAAAGGAACAAGCTTCATGATTGTGATGTAGAAGAATCCACTTGTACTATCTCTGAAACATCTACTTCATCTCTGAACCATCTGACTTTCGATTGTGAGGAAGATAAAATTCTTCTCCACGAAAGGGAGAGTGTGGGTGAGCTTCTAAGAAGCCCAGAAAGAGGCTGTGAAGAGCCTCTTAATAAAGGCCTTCTTAATAGCAATTCCACAAAACCAATCGATTTTGACATTTTCTCTCGGACTCCAATTCTTCTTCAGCCCCCAATGCAGAAAAACCTACATTTGCACACTATAAAAGAGACACAACTGAATATGGAAGCAGCAGAGAGCCACCAAAGTTCAGAAGGATGCTTTGACACTCTTCCTTCAGAAGCAAAGGACGGGGATAGCCCTTGTGTATTCATCAGAGAAACATGTTCTCTGCCCCAAGCCCTTGGGAGTCTATTGAGCCCTCTTCAGAACACCTCTGCAGCTTTAGGCTCTGGGCTATTAAAGTCCAGTCAGCCAAGCCCTAAGCTCAAGGATGGGGCTAGCAGGACTAAAAACCAGCAACACAAACCCAGAGAGCATTCCTCCAGCTTTAGCAGTATATCAGAAGGCATGGAGGTACATGCTGGTCTGCAAGCCAAGGGAACTGTCACTACAGTACCAATCCTTCCACAGGGAGAAGGCAGTACTGATCTGGATTCTAAATTGACAGAGCAGTTGGCACAATTTGAGAAGAGCCTTTCTGGACCTAAGGCAGAGTTGGACAAGAAAATATCCCGGCACTTTTCAATCATGGATTTTAGCTCTGAGAAGGATATTGTCCGTGGTTCTCCCACACTAATAACCCAGCACGAGCCACCTGGAAGGCGAAAGGTGCTGAGGCCGCCACCTCCCCGCCCTTGTGCTCCAGCATCTACTCCTCCTCATTTATTGGTGAACCAGAACCTGAAACGTGAATCCCCATCTTTTTCAATGAGGCCCTCCCGTCCAGCTCCTCTCCCTCCTTTGGCACCACAGAGGATGAATTTAACATCAGTCAAATTCCGTCCTCCTACTCAGCCTCACTGTGATACATTAGAGAAAGAGAACTCTAATTATCCGGACAGGACTCTGGACCCAGACTCGCAGTGTTCCTTTCTGCTTGTCAGAATTCAGGAAATGGAGCAGGATCTGGAGGAGTTTAGTAGAACTCGAGAGGAGCTAAGCCTGTTGCTAGAAGAAAAACAGGATGAAGAGCTAACGGCAGGGATGTTGGACAACCTGGAGTTCTGTGACTATCACATTGAAAGGCTGAATATGGAACTCCAGCACCTTCGAGGTAAGGAATACGGAATTGAATTGTCATATTTATTTCATGATACACTCATGTAAAAAAATTAGCTGGGCTAACTAGGGATATGTTATAATTTCTCACTTAAAAAGAACTGTTACTCCGCTATTTTAGTTCTGGTTCTTTCAAAACTTAAATTGTTCTTAACATTGTCCTTCTAATTGGAGGATCCTGTGAAAGTGACTTAACCTCTCTGAGCCTCAGTTTCCTCATAAGAGTGAGGAAACTTGTAAGGAAATTTTTTTATAAGGGTTTTATTGGTATGCAAGTTATTCTTGCCTACATAGGGCTGTTGTGAGGAAGGCTCTTTGCACACTTCAGAGCACTGTATGAATGAGTTCTTTTTATTAGCTGTGACTTGGTAGTTGACTGACTTCCTTTAGCCCTTCATAGAATCTCAAGACTGATTATCCTTTCTGGTGAGTAGGTCCTTTGCAGACCAGGCTATACATCAAAAAATTGCTTGCTGGAAATGATCTTTGCTGTCATTTACTGAGGTTGAATTTCCAAATAAGCCCTTTAGAAGCTGTTTGTTGACCTGTAGGTATAGGAAGGGAGAGGCCTGCAATGCTAGTAGCTGACATCAGGTAATATTTTAGGTTGTGAAGCGTAAGCCAGTTGGTTATACTTACCCTCAGGTATGGACAATGGAGAAAGTTTATACTACCATGCTCAAGTATACTTGTTCTAGAAAATTATAACTTAAAATAATAGCACAAATTATATAGCTGCCTACTATAAGAGAGGCAGAAAGTCTGGCTATGGCATTTACTTTCAGTGGCTTCCTAGTACCTCTGGACATGATCCTCAGTTTGGCATTGAAAGGCTTTTACAATTTAGCTCTAGCCAGCATTTGAAACTTATTTCACATTACTCCCCTTCACACCCTGTACATTCCAGGCAAACTGGTATACTTGCTGTTCTTTGAATTCAGCTCTCTGTCTAATTTCTCTCTGGCACCTATGTCTAGATCATTGTTTTTATCATGACCTCTAATTGTGGGTATTCTGCAAGGCTCTGCCCTTGTTCTTCTCTTTTCTGTCTGTTTTCTTTCACTTGCAGATGACTTCTAAATTTTTATGTCTAGCCCTGTGCTCTCCAACTGAGCCTCAATCCTACCTGTTGTATATTTCAGATTGAATGTCTTAGAGATATCTTGAACTCAGTATGCCCAAAATCATTCATTATTTTTGCCTCCCTCCTACCCCCAAAACTCTCTTCTCTATCAAACTTCTTTCTGGCTGAGGCACTGGAGTTCTTTCAGTCTGTCAGGTTCACAACCTCCTGATCTATTCTGTAATTGAGCAACATTGCTGCAAGTGAAACAATCTTGTTAGCCTAGACTTCTCCCATGCTCCAGGCTATCCTCCACATAGCTGCCAAATGGGTGTTGAAACTCAGATCTGACCATTTCATTTCCTTACTCAGTCAACTCTAGTGGTTCCCTTTTGCCTCTAGGATCAAATATAAACTCATCTGTGGTTTAAGGGCGTTTTGATTTTACTCCTCTTCTTGCACTCTGTTATTTAGTCACTTTGGTCTTCTCTCTGTTCCTTACATTCCATCTCCTGTCTCTCTGCTTTTGTGCTTACTATCCCCCATGCTTGAAATGCACTCCCTCCTCATTTTTACCTCATAGAATCCTTCTTTTCAAGATGCAGCCAAGGCACTACCTTCGACGCAGTTTCTTCCCTGATTTCTGCAACAGCTAGTGTCCTCCCTTCTTAACTACCTTTTATTTATATTAATTTTCTGTATATTAATTTTGTATCTAAATGTATATCTACCTGTTGTCTCCTCAATAGAATTTAAGTTCCAGGAGAGCAGGGATTTTTTTCTTTTTCTTTCTTTTTTTGCCTCTGTATCCCTAGTGTCTAACATAAGGCTGGGCACACGGTAAATGCTTAATAAATACTTGTTGATTGATTAATTGAGTGAATGATTTTTAGAGAGATTTCTGTTTAACTGTGGTAGTTTGTAGGGATATTTTTATCCATAGAACTAGAACCAGGATCTAGATTCAAAGAACCTTCTCCTCAAACCATAGTTGAGAGACATTGATAAATTCTTACTCTCTAATTCTTATTTTTCTGGACTCAACTACTTTTCGGTTTGTTTGCATTTATTAGTGATAAGTTACAATTCCCAAATTTATAGGTTATTTTTCATTGATTATCTTTTAGGTTGACTACTTTCTAATAACATTTAACTTGAGTCAGCAATCCTTGGTACACTTTAGCACTCAGGACAATTGCTATTGCCAAATTATTCAACCCTTCCTGCTCATGAATTCTTTTTTTTTTCCTTTCCTTTTCATGAGTTCTTATCCAACATTTACTCACTTACCATTTCCCACCCCAGCAAGAAGCATATGCTCAGTAATTTCCTTATCCCTATTCCCTAAACACACCAAAAGGAAAACAGTTGATACTTTACTTAGAACACCCAGATGCATAGAGAGGCAGGTACCTTAATCAACTCGCTAAACTGCCTCCAGATCACTAAGTAGGATGAGTTACTTTTGGTAATGATTCCTCTAAGTATTCTTATCTGTGAGGTACAGTTTCTTGTTAGCTTCCATGATGACAGGTTGTACTTCATACCTTGAAATTAATTTGGGGATATTTCTTCCTTTTGGGACTATAGTGTTTCCTACCCTGTCTGAAGAAATGGGAATTCTCACCCTCAAGCCCCAACCTGGTGACACCCTTTACTATTTACTCCATTTTCACTGCCATAATATCTAGTTTTTACCATGGATTTGTCTAGCCATGCTGTTGCACCTTAGTGTTTTGGAATTCTGCTCTCCAAGGTGGAAATTTCTGTCTTCACGCTATTTAGTACAAATACTATGCCATGTAAATTTTTTTCATTAGTCTTCTCACCTCCAAGAAATGTTGAATCATTGACTGAATATTCTGGTAAAATGGCTGAAGTCAGCATTCATTTCTACCCACATGACTAGAATTTTTTTGCACTAAACAAGTGGAGAATCGATTACTTCCAAGGCTGGCTTAATCTAGCCAGTGTTAATATTTCAAATTATTTTTAGCTGCTAAGTAAAGAGCTAGAGTGAAGGTGGCTTTTCAAGTACATAAACTTTACTTTTGATTTGCATTCTTATCAGTCTCTTAAGTCTTTAATTTCATCAAAGATAGTGTAGGGCATATAGTAGGCACTAAGTAAATACTGGTTGATTGTGTACCATCTCTAGGTTTTCTGTCTATAACCACATCCAATCTGACCACATTCATTTTTACACCTTTAGCTCACAGATATGCTATTTATACTGTCTTCTCATCTGAGAACTCTTCTAGGCACCTAGCAACACAGAGAGCCATGCCAGATAGGGCAAGAGTGGACAGATCCAGAGCTTTTGAATGGGTTTGCAGTTCTGTAGTCCCATATTGCTCTGGGAGCAATAGTGACTGGGCTACCTTCACAATTGTACCAGAACATGCAGGGACCTAGTTCTGCAGCTGGTTCCCAGCTCTCTTTCACAGGCTGTTGGTGTAAGGTATGTCTTTGTCATCTCTAAGTAGAGGATAGCAAGGTAGCCTCATGCTTATGAGACTTGGAGAAGTGATTACATATCTCCTTCAGCCTCTCTGAGGTTAGCAGGTGTGGCCAAATCACTGTTGCTTCTTGGGATCCTATGAAAAGCAGCATGAGGTAGTCCCTAAAGCACTAGACTTAGAGAACTATCCACCTGGGATAAGAAAACCTGGGTTCAGATCTCTCCTCAGATATTTAATAGCTGTGTGATACTGAGCAAATTGCTTTGCCTCTCTGTGCTTCGATTTCCTCATCTCTTAAATGAGAGGATTGGATGCAATGTCCTCTAAAATCCCTTCTAGCTTTAAATCCTATGAGTTCTGGAGAGTCATGAAAATTCTTTTGTACCTGCATATGCCAGATTCCCTATTTTATCCCCTCCCTACCTCCCTTTTTCCAGTGAGAAAATTGTTTTTTTATATGCTATATGGGAAGAATTAGGGAGTGTTTAAAAGTATAATATAAATATGTTAGGTGGTAAAGCATAATTCTGTAGAATTTAAAAGGATGATAAGGTCCCAGTTGCCAGTCAGTAGACTGAGATCCACAGCCATGTTCAGATGACACTGTTTCTAAAATCTGATCAGTGTTTTTGTTTTGTTGTACTAGAAAGAGCACTGGATTTTGAGTCAGAGGGCTTATGTTCCAATCCTGGCTCCGCTGCTTATTCTGGAACTTTGAGCAAGTGACTTCATCTGACTCTCAAGGAGTTGGAACTGTGTGGTTTCTAAGGCTGTAGCTCTATAGATCTACCCCTAAAAATATATTCAGAATATAAATACATAGGGCAGCTAAGTGGCACAGTGGATAGAGCACCGGGCCTGGAGTCAGGAAGACCTGAGTTCAAATTCAGTTTCATACTTACTAGCTGTGTGACCTTGGGCAAGTCACTTGACTCTATTTGCTTCTGTTTCCTCTTTGTAAAATGAACTGGAGAAGGAAATGGCAAACCACTTCAGTATTTTTTGCCAAGAAAACACCAAATGGGGTCATGAAGAGTCAGATGAGATTGAATGAAATAGCTGAACAACAAAAATATAAATATGTATTGCTATAAGTCTAGTGATCCTGTAAGCTGACTTCCAACTCTGTAGATTACTTCTGGCGTTAGCTTGTAGATGCTTATAGTTCAAAGATAGGATGCCCTTGGAAAAATTGTATTTTGCCTTGGGAATGTGATGTATTGGTACTTTAGAAATTCCAGGGACCTCCCATAATTTTCATTACCACAGCAGTACTATACTAGAAGAGGTTCTGCTGACCACATCTGTGGCATTGGCAGGATTATAGCATCTTTGATGTCGTTCTAATCTGATAATGCTTGGATTGGCATCTGTATTTACATCATTCTACCTACCCTGGCATATGGAGTTACCTAACCTGTGAATCTTGGGATGGATCAGGGCCAGGACCAAATTCATTGTTTTCTTTCTTTCTTTTTAATGTTCTTTATTTTTAACATTCCTTTTTAAAAATTTTGAGTTCTAAATTCTCTCGCTCCAACACCTCCTTTACCCATTTCAAAGAAAAGCAATGTCAGTTATACATGTAAAATCCTGAAAAACATGTTTTCATATTAGCCATGATACCAAAAAAAAAAAAGGCAAGAAAATAAAGTGAAAAAAAATGCTTTAATTTGCACTCAGAATTCATCAGTTCTCTCTCTGGAGGT
The DNA here is from genome assembly GCF_900497805.2 of Vombatus ursinus. Classification (NCBI taxonomy): domain Eukaryota; kingdom Metazoa; phylum Chordata; class Mammalia; order Diprotodontia; family Vombatidae; genus Vombatus; species Vombatus ursinus. The sequence continues at coordinate 23,321,157 of NW_020940527.1, forward strand.
AGACAGTATTTTTTTCCTTGAGTACATTGGAATTGTGGTGGATCATTGTATTGATCAGAATTACTAAAACTTTCATAATTGACTATCTTTGTAATATTGCTGTTACTGTGTAAATTGTTCCCCTGACTCTGCTCACTTCACTTTGCATCAGTTCATATAAGTCTTCCTAGGTTTTTCTGAATCCATCTCCTTCATCATTTCTTATAGCATGATAGTGTTCCATCACATTCATATGCCATAACTTGTTCAGCCATTTCCTAACTTATGGGTAGCTTCTCAATTTCATTCTTTGCCACCACAAAAAGAGCTGCTATAAATATTTTTATACATATGTCCTTTTTCTTTGATCTCTTGAGGATACAGACCTAATAGTGGTATTACTAGGTCAAAGGGTATGCATAGTTTTATAGCCCTTTAGATATAATTCCAAATTGTTCTCCAGAATTCTTGAACCAGTTCACAAGTCCACCAGTAGTACATTAGTGTCCCTATTTTCCCACATCCCTTCCAGCATTTGTCCTTTTCCTTTTCTGTCATACTAATCAGTCTGATAGGTATGGGGTGGTACCTCTGGGTTGTTTTAATTTGCATTTCTCTAATCAGTAGTGATTGAGAGCATTTTTTCATATGAGTAAAGATAGCTTTGATTTCTTCTTCTGAAAACTGCCTGTTCATATACCTTGACTATTTATCAGTCAGGAAATGGCTCTAATGTTAAATTTGATTCAGTTCCCTTTATATTTGAGAAATAAAATTTTATCAGAGAAACTTGCTGTAAATCCCCCCCCCCCACCCCAGTTTACTGCTTGCTTTCTAATTTTGGTTGCATTGGTTTTGTTTATGCAAAACCTTTTTAATCTCATGTCATCAAAATTATGCATTATGCTTGTTGTGATCCTCTCTAACTCTTGTCTGGTCATAAACTCTTCCTTTAAATATGCTTCCCTAATTTGCTTATGATATCACCCTTATTGTCTAAGTCATGTACCTATTTTGACCTTACCTTGTTATGTGGAATGACATGTTGGTCCATAGACCTACTTACTGCTAGACTGCTTTCCAGTTTTCCCAGCAATTTTTGTTAAATAATGAGTTCTTGCCCCCAAAGCTTGGATCTTTGTGTTTCTCAAACACTAGATTACTATGGTCATTTACTACTGTGTATTGTGTACCTAATATATTCCTCTAATCTGCCATTCTATTTCTTAGCCGCCATTAGGTTGTTTTGATGATTGGTCCCCCATTGTTTTCAAAGGATTTTGGATATATCATGGCAAAACACAATTTTGAAGTCTTTATACTTTCTCACATACAATCTAAATTTAGCAATAATGATTATAAAGTAAACACTCTGTAGTTTTTTTGTTCATTTTAGGCCATGAAGTAATTTGTTGATGAATGATTTTCTCATGGACTGTTTCCAACAGTAAATATAAAATATGGAAAGCACAATGTAAATCAGGAATGCAAAAATGTATTCCTGATTTTCAAAAAATAATTTTCTTTGACTTGAATGTTCAAGCTTGGAAGTTCACATATCCATAAGGGAATTAAAATATATTACAAGGGGAAAGCCCTGATAACATAAGTGTAGTGAAGTTAATCAAATCCGCACAGTGGCCACCTTTGTACCTTTTGTGATGGCTACATCACCTCTCTGTTAGGAAATGGGTAATGTGCATCCTCAGAGATCCTTGGGAGATAGAGTTGGTTATTGCTTTGATCAGGAATAGTTTTTCTTTATGTTGTGATGTAAATTGTTCTTCTGGTTCTGCTTATTTTACTCCTTGTCAATTCATACTACTGAGATTTCTCTGAAAATAGTCTCTTTCATCATTTCTTACAGTATAATAGTATTCCATTAATTCACCTAGCACAGTTTACAAGGCATTCCCTTATATTCTAGATCAGGCCTATAAAACATTAAGCCTGCAGGCAGCTTGCAGCCTGCCAAAGGATTTTGACCAGCTGTCACCTGACTAGTGGCAACCAACCATCTGGGCCGCGGGCTGTATGTTGTGCAGGCCTGTTCTATATAGACCTTTTCTCCCTGCTCCTTTTTCATCTCACTTTCAGCATCAAGAAGTTTGTTTTGCCAGTGACTATTCACTTCCCAATATTATCATCCCTCCTCTTTGTTCCCACATGTTTACCTTTTGAATTTTATGCATTTCTGTGTGTGTGTGTATGTGTGTAAAGACACCTGAACTAATGCAAAGTGAAGTGAACCGAACCAGGAGAGCATTATACACAGTAATAGCAATATTATTCGATGAACAGCTATGAATGACTTTGCTATCCTCAATACAGTGATCCAAGACAATCCCAAAAGAGGATGAAGCATACTATCCACCTTCAGAGAAAGAACTGCTATTGTTTGAATACAAACTGAAGCATGCTGTTTAAAAAATATATGTATAATTCTTTCAGTCACTGAGCAGCAGGTCATAAGGTTTTACAAAATGTGAACATCTACTATAGTGATATATAGCTCAAAGTGGTTATGTGGAATTTTAATCTTACTTCAGTGTTTTAGAAAATTTAAGTAACCTTTCAAATGTTATTTTTTGGGGTAAATTTGTAGCATTTATAGTTCTTAAGTTAAAAAAGCTTAAAATTGCACCTAGACTTTTGGGATAACGCATATATTTCTTAGTCTGCTCCCTGAGGTCCCTCAGTTCTCTTTTAGGAAGTAGAGAGCATGTTTCTTTTTTCTTTTTTTTTTCCCTCAGTTATTTGGGGGAAGGCCAGGGGAGGAAGCATGTTTACTGTAATGGTGCCAAAAAAAAGATGGCATTGAAACCTTTTCAAATGTAGAGAAGAGGAGAAGCTTCAGAAAGAAACAAAGGCAAGGGCAGTTTTGAAAATAACCTTTGGAATCTATCTTAAAAAGTAAGTTGTATGAGATGGAAATTCAGTTCCACATAGACTCCTCTTTGAAATTTCAGTTCTGCTGTTGTATGGAAATATGCACATGTGTGGGCGTGTGCTCATGTATTTTAAGGTGAGAATAAATACATTTTTTTTAAGTTGCCTGTGGCACATAGAGGTTAAGTTATTTGCCCAAAGTTATACAATGATTATGTTTCAGAGGTGAAACTTCAACCCGGATTGTTCAACATTTTATCCACTACACCAGACCTCTTTTTCAAAATGCTAAGTAAATGAAGATGTTAGCATCATTGCCAGAGAAGCCAAATTCTTTTTGCAAAAATACAGAGATTACACCAATACACACATGAACATATATACTCAACCACAATGGTGCATGCTATTCAAGTAGAACTTAGTCCTGAAAAGCCTCAAGAGTACCTCTGAGCATGTCTTGTGACCATTTTGTGTGTCCTACTCTGAATCACTTAACTGATAAAGGAATAGGATTCCAGGAAAGCCACAGTGAAATTAGAAACCTGATACTCTATTAAAGCCTATATCCCTTTCCTGGGATTGAGAAAATAATGTTCAAAATATGTGTTGAAGACTGTTTTAGGAAGTGTGGTTAGCATGTAGATTTCAACTACTCAAACAAATTCAAGGCTTTCCAACATAAATTAGACACTTTTCTTAAAAGGAAAAGGCTAAGGCTCTGAATGACTTCATTAAAATTACTGCTGCATGCTGGGATGAGTGCAATGAGAAGAAATTCTGCTACTTTTTTTGCAGAGCCAACACCCTGAACCAGATGTTAGACAAGTTCAGCATATTTGTTTTTCTCCATCTACTCACAAATCAGAAAGACTGCCTCCTATCCAGGCAGCCAGCTTGGCAGGAAAGTAGAGGCAACTTTCTAAGAGTAGAAATCTTAAGACACATAGCTGTGGAGGCTTCCTGAGGTTCTCTCCCTGGCTTTCTGCTCTCTTTTTGGAATGGTGTCAGCTTAACATCACCACTAGGCATGTGACTCAGAGATATCTGCTATTAACCAGTTCTAGTCTCTCTCTTGACCTTTAGGCCTAAATTATCAATTGATAATTAGACTTTTAAAGCTAGATATCCCAGAGCCATCTTGAACTCCATATCCAAAACAGACCTTTCCTCTTAAACCTTCTCTTCCAAACTTTCCAATTTCTGTTGAAGCCACCATCATTCTTCTAGTCTTGCAGTTTCATGATCTCAGCACTCAGTGTTATCCTGGCCTCTTCATTCTCCCTTATTCTATACAGCTAGTCATTTGCCACACCTTACTCTTTCTGCCTTTACATCTGACCACCTGACCACCCCTCTTTCCACTCACGTACAGCTTCTACCACAGCTCAGAGCCCGGAGTAAGAGCAGCCTACTAATTAGTTTTCCGCCTCATCTGTCTCCCCAGCCCAGCCCTGGTACACACTTCTACCAAATTGTTCTCCCTGGCTAGCTCCAGTAGCTAGCTTTCTGTTGCCTGCCTTTTTAAAGCCCTAAGCCAATATTTCAAGTCTCATTGACCCTCATTGCCCTTCCTCATTTTGGGATCCAGCCACATTGTCTTCTGAGCTTCTTAAAACCCTCTAGCTCCGATTTCCCTGCCTTTGCACAGGCGATCTCACATACTTGGTATGCACTATCAGCATCCTTAACTGCTGTCTCATAGAATCACTCTCGTTTTTTTTAGACCCTATTGCACTCTCCTCTTCTTCAGGAAGTCTTTACGTATAATCCCAACTGCTAGTACCCTCCCTCACCACATAGTATACTTAAGTACTTTGTATATATCCATAAACATTAATTTTACATTTATGCCTTATGTTTTTTAATATGTACTTCTTGTCTTTCTCAATAGAATGTAAGCTCTATGTTAGCAGGGATTGTTTTATTCTTTGTACTTATATCCCCATCACTAGCAAAGTGAGTGGTATGGGATCACCTCAGGGCAGAAAAGGCCAAATCTAATGGCCTTTTCTCAATCTTCATTCTTCTTGACCTCTCTGCAGCCTTTGATACTATCAGTTACCCTCTTCTCCTTAATACAGTCTTCTCTATAGGTTTTCATGTCATTCTTTCCTGGTCCTCCCACCTATCTGACCATTCTTCAGTGTCCTTTGTTGGCTCTTTATCCAGGTCATGCTTGCTCATCATGAGGGTCCCACAGGGCTCTGTCCTAAACCCTCTTCTCTTCTCTATACTATTTCACTTGGTTATCTCATCTGCTTCCATGGATTCAATTATCATCTCTGTGCTGATGATTCTCACATTTATTTATCTAGCCCTAACCTCTCTGCTGACCTCCTGTCTTGTATCTCTAACTATTTATTGGACATCTTGATCTGGATGTCGTATAGACATTTGAAACTCAGTATGTCTGAAACTGAACTCATTATCTTTCTTCCCTAGCCTCTCCTCTTCTAAACTTCCCTATTACTGTCAAGGGTACCACCCTCCTCCCAGTCATCCGGGCTTACAACCCAGGTATCATCCTTGACTCCTTACTCTCCTTCACCCTCCTCCCCCACTCCAATCTGATGCCATGGCTTATTGACTTTGTTTTTGTAACATCTCTTTCATATTTATTGACTGATTTAAACTTCCAGGTTGGAACTAGTTCTAGCCTCTTTGGTGTCCTTCAGATCCAGGATAATCCAAGATTGAACTTATCAACCCTTCTTTCTCTTCTTCTGTCATAAGATAGACTGCTAAATTTACCTTAGGAGGGATCTGATGGATCCCTCCTTAAGGGTTTAATACATAAAACAGAGGTCACCACTGCATTTATCCTATGGTATTCACCTTAATGTCAGATTTTATATGTTTTCATATGTGGGGCAACATATTCTAATGAATGCTTAACCAGAAAAAGCAAGAGGTTATCACATTTCTTCCAATTTTACCTGATTTCTTAAAGTTCTTGAACTACTTTTCATATCATAATCAAACTCAGATGGTTTGGTTTAAATCAGTCTGCTTCATATTTTGGATAACTGAGGATTTTATTTGTGGGTAATTGGCTTCAAATGCATTTCATTTGAAGCCCCATTTTTTGGGGGGGGGATTGCATCACATAATTTTTCTTTCCAGTTTTATTAGATGTTAAGTTAGATTATAGAATCATAGAGGACAGGACCCTAGAGATCATTTAGTCCAAGCTGATTATTTTATAGATGAAAAAAATTGAGCTTTGGAGAACCTAAGTAGGCTCTTACATGGTAGTGAGGAAAAGAATGTCATGAGGTGTAATGGAAGCATTACCCTTGATATCCAGACCCCTAAAGCAGCAGAGGGAAAGTGTAGTTATTGGTATAAGGAGCAGCAGAAGATTCCTGTTATGGAAAGTTAAGAGAGGTATTTATAGAGTAAGAGGACCAAGGTCTAGAGAAATTATTTCTCGCCTGGAATATTAAGATTGAGCAAAGAGAGGAAAATTGGGATTACCATCACATTTCTTTCTCTACAACTGTCTCTCTTTCTGTGTGTGTGTGTGTTATGTATAATCATGAGGGAACCAAGACAAATATCTTAAATATCTTCCCATTCAAAGCTCTTGTTGGGGGGGGGGGGGCAGGTGGATGGCGCAGTGGATAGAGCTCTGGCCTTGGAGTCAGGAGGACCTGAGTTCAAATCCGGTCTCAGGCACACAACACATAACACTTACTAGCTGTGTGACCCTGGGCAAGTCACTTAACCCCAATTGCCTAGTAAAAAGCAAAAAAAAAAAACCAAAAAACAAAACAAACAAACGAAGCTCTTGTTGGTCCAGTATTCAGTTAATTTCAAGAATAGTGGAAAATATGGAGGTAGATGCAGAGCTTCAGTTGCTTCATTGTCTATAAAAGTGATAAACCCAGAAAGTAGCAAAGCGTCTGTTAAATAATTAATACTTATAAGTACAAGCAGATCCTAGAAAAGGAAGAAGAACCCCTGAAATAATTTCTGAGTCCCAGAAGTTGCACACTGAAAGCAAATAGGTACTGCCATTCCAATTTCTCACCAATAGATGAGTCTCACCCGGACTTTTGGGTCAGAAGTCCTTAATTTCATTTTTATTCTCTTTTGCTGTCCTGTGATATATCTAATATGCCTTTGACTCATTCTTTATCCTTCGCTTTTATCTCCTCTCAGTTGATTTTAATAGGTGTGTTTCCTCTCATACTAGCTATATCAAGTTTTTTCATTTGTTCTAGAGGGAACAAAGTTCCCTTTGTAATCGTTCTTGGAAAGTATCGTCACATTATAGCATTATAGATTGTGAGAGCTATAAGAAAACAGATTATCTCATCTGACCCTCTCATTTTACAGGGCAGGAAACTGGGTCCTAGAAATGTTAAATGACTTACCTAAGATCACACAACTAGTTAATAATAGCAGAGCTGAGGCTAGAATCCATATCTTTTAACTCCTAGTCATTATTCTACGTTGTGTCTCAAAACGATTTATGGATCACTGATATCCTGTCAAATTGTTTTGCTAGCCCATTGATTTGGTGACAGAATCACAGTTTGACCAGTGGTAAGGCAACAGCATTCAGGTTAGGAACTGGGAGAGTGCTGCTCGGCACACGTTATTAGTGATTTGTTGACTTTAGCCTACCCTTACCTTCCTCAGTGTGGTGAAGAAGTAGGGCAGAGCAGAAGTAACCAGTGCATTGGGGATGGTGGCATTGGTGATTAGGAGAGGGAATAGTGTGTATCCTATGAATTCAGGAGTAGCACCCCCTTAGCTGAACTAACTGCCAACAGAGGAATTTCATTTGTGAGGAAAGTCAGTAATCTCTGTCTAAGTTTGAGTTGCCCGTAGAGCGTTGTGATTATAGAAGGTATAGAGAGCTGAAGCAAACAGCAAACTACATCATAACCAAAAAGTTTTGTGAATGTGTTGCTAGCTCTGGAGTTGCTCTGCCACCCCTCACTTGCATTGGCAACTCAGGTCCCTAGAAGGCAGCTATTGTGTCTCCCATCAGGATTCTGTGGGTAACCCTGAAGGTTCACCTGTGAGCTCACATCCAATGAATTCCTCTTAATATCAATCAGCTCAGTTATTGAAGACCATCTAACCACTGATTACCACCCTAAAATTATTTTGATCATTTTATCTCTCCTCAATATTAATTAACCAATTAACATTAGTTTTTAGAAAGGGATATATACTAAGAACGTATAGCAGCACCTGAAGTACAAAAACCTTTGAAACAATGAGCTCATTTTCTTCTACTACCTCCATCCCTGGGGATAGGAGACTCACAAAATGGTGTCTATCAACGCTACGCCCCTCCCAAGTTCACTTTTTTCCTTGCAGGACTTGATGTCTTGGCTGCTAGGTTAATTCTCTGCTGGGCTAGCTTAATCAGGTTGCTGTTCAGGGGTGGCTCCTTATTGAGCCTGCTGCTATAGCACTGACAAACTGTGCTCTGGGTTCCAGTTTCTGAAATTCTGCGTGTTCTGGCTTTTCATAGCTCACAAGGTCATAACTTGATCCATTCTTTCTCTGATACTTATTGCTATAAAATCAGGAAAGAATAAACATTACAGAAAAAACAAAACAAAACAGCAGCACCATGTATTGATGGGCACGTGGCAACTAGATGGGGAGATAATTTGGCTTTGTAGCAGTGAGAAGTCACTGCCTCTTTCACCGCTGCTACATCTCTTACCCCTCAAGAGTTAGGGCAGTTTTTGCCTATCATAATGTAATTTGAGTGAAGTTTGGGACCCCAGGGTACAGACAAGGAGGGTGAGTGCCATTGATGTGGTTTAGGGATTCAGGGGTCCTAGGACCCAAAATCACAACACAAGGGTCCTGCCCGAAAGAATTTGACCCAAGCCTTCTTTCAGCCAAAGATAAGGTTTATTAGAATATCCGTCATATTGGCCAGACTCTTAAGGAGTCTGAACATTAGTAAACTGTTGGCAGTGGCTAGATTATAAGAATCTCAGCATCTTAATGGAGACAAGATGAACCTTATATACAGAATGACTATGGGAGGGATCTAGGAGTGGCCACGTAGTCTGTGAGGTAATAGAATTCCAGGGAAATGGAGAGGGAGGCAAGATGATGGAGGGGAGATTGGGTGTAGCCACAATGGAAGGCCAGTTGATGGGATTATAGCCTCAGGAGAAAGCCAGAGATCTGGCCATGTGGGAAAGTCCAGGGTTTTTCCTTTCTGGGGCCCAGATCCCGACCCCATCACCATGGGACTGAATATAGCATGAGATGGGAGCTAGCAGAGAAAAGTAAAGCAAGCAAACTTTATTGAGGGAAAATATTTACAATATAGGTGGGTCTCAGTTAGGGAGGATGGAATTCAGATCCTCTGGGATGCCTGCTGGAAGAGGGCATGAGACCTGTGGGGCCTCGTGGTATTTTAGAGTTCTTATCTGGGCCAAGCAAGACCAGGTACTGGAGGGACAGTAGGGAACCTGGACCTGCTGTGGAGGTAATGGTTAGGGAACTGGTGCTGATTCATGCTAGTGGGGAATGCCTGAGGAATTGGGCACTAGCTACTTGATATTCAGATTCCCTACCGGCCAGAAAATGGTCTTTGGCTGTTATCACATGCCTTACTTTGGCTAGATGGCTCAGGGAATTTGGGCTTCCCCAGCTTTGATCTGTTCAAACATCTGTTCAAGCTTTAGCTCAAATCTTACCTTTTGCATGAATCCATTTCAGGTCCCCTTGGTGTACTCTGAGAGATTGAGACCCCTCAAAGACTGGAGTACAGGACGGGGTTGTCTGGAATGAATTCACAGATTGAAGCGTTCTTTAAGTCAAGTTGGCAAAGGTTTATTGTTATGCTTTTCAGCAGACAAGGATTCTTATGGAACCTGTGACCTTAGAGGGGTTCAGTTAAAGTTTATATGGAATAAACTGTAGTAAAACATATGCCAAATATGCTAGATGATTCAGGGTGGGATTAGGAAGTGGTTAAGGAGTGGTCAGTTCTTAAAGGAACATACCCTTTTTGTATCTACTGAACAGGCGTTTTACCCAGAGTTCACCTGGAAAAGCCCAAGGGTGGGGCTACATGGAGGTGTGGTTTTTAGGTGTTCTACATCACTGAGCTAACTCTGGTCCAACTGAGAGTTGCCCACTCTGCCACCAATCAGTGTCTTGTTTGACCGAATAGATGTAGGGTGGGGCAGCTAGGAAAGCAGTGGATAGAGCACCGGCTCTGAAGTCAGGAAGACCTGAGTTCAAATCTGGCCTCAGACCCTTGATACTTACTAGCTATGTGACCCTGGGCAAGTCATTTAACCCCAACTGCCTAGCCCAAAAAAAAAAAAAAAAAAAAAAGATAGATGTAGGGAGTATACATATGTCTTAAGTCTAGAATATACATAATGAGGAGTCTAGAATATAGATAATGAGGTAGGGAGGTGGTATAAATAGTCCAGTGGGTATGAATATCTTTATGACTCAGCATAAAGCCAGTTTAAACTAATAATTCCTTCAGGTGCAGTTTGTAACTGCACCAGGGAGAGAGATAAGTGTGTTGCAGAAGCCCACTCATGAGTAATTGCTAGGCATAGTGTCCTTGGGCTGGGGGGAAACTGCCAGGGATAGTGTTTCTGAGGCTAGGGAGAAATATGGTCTTGGAATTGGGGTCCCAGTACAAGCACCTAAGCACCCAATCACCCTTATCCCAATCCTTCCCCCTCCCCCAGCACAAATGCCTTCCCCTTTCAGAATACTTTAATCTATCCTGTATATATATTTTATGTACTTAGTTACTTACAAGTTTTCACTCCCATTAGAATGTGAACATCAGGAGGGCAGAGACTAAAACCAGTCCTTTTGCTTTTCTTTGCGTCCCTAGTGTAGTGCCTGGTAGTAAGTGCTTAATAAATGCTTGTTGACTGACTGATTGACAGACTGACAATCTGTTCTGGCTTAGCAGCCATTTAAAAGGCTTACAGCATTTCCTGCTTGGGGAACCAAGGACAGGTGAACACAGATTCGCCATGTTTAAGGGGAACTTAAGTTTAGAAAATCATTAAATATATCAATAGAGTACTCACAGGATGTATGATATATTAGAGGTTTGAGAGGAGGAATGTAGAATTTTAATGCTGCAAGGAGACTTCAAGATCATAGGAACCCTAAAGTTCAGTGAGTTTAAGATCCACATTTTATAGATGAAAGACTAAAACCTAATCTCATTTTATAGATTAAGCCCCCACAGGGTCTTGGTCACCATTAATCAACCTGTTAATAGCAAGTCTGGGACTAGAAGCCAGGTGTTCCAACTCTCTGGGTCTCATTCTTTTTTTACTAGGCCAGGATCAGGAACTGGATAGAAGTTTAAGGACTCACTCAGAAATGAAAGAGATGAGCAAAAGAGCCTTTATAATTCTAAATATAAGGAAGAACCTGAATATTCTTAAGGCTTCTTGGGCAGGGCCTGAACTTTAGTAAAAACTCTGAAGTGGTCTTCTGGGGAAGTCTAATATTTCACATATATTCTCTAACACTAAAATTGTCTATTCATCTGACTGGAGTAGGGAGAGATAATTACTTCTCTCTCATTTCTTCAGTATATCTAGGAGTTTTAAAGGTAGTGTCTTGTAATTTGATTATTTTATTTCTGGTAACCCGATATTTTCCACAGTAAAGCCCTAGAGAAAGAAAGAAGCTGACCTCTAGAGTCGGGAAGGAAAGGCTTGAATTTTGGAGGGCAAGGAAATGAGAAAGCTGGATTCCGAAATTAGAGGAAGAGGAAAAAGAATTGGGAGGCTGCTTGGATTTTTTGTGAAATAATTTTATTTGATCACTTACCCAAGTGTTTTTTAAGGTAGTTTCCCCTTTCACCTAGCTTTTCTTGACACCCTTACTTAGCCCTTCTAGCAGTTCAAAAGGCTCCAGCCTTTACCATGACAAAGCAGCCTAGCCAGTTTGACCAGCTCGAGGGAAACACCAAACAATGCTGCCAAAGACAGTCACATGATACTAGTTACTAATTACCTTCCAGCCCAGATGGGGAAAGATAAAACAGCTCACTTACTGATTGGGTACTTAGGTTTAAATAACTACATACTCTACTGGATTCCAGCTAAGGCATCTAGAGAAGGGAGTGCCTAATACAGAGAAATACCTGAAGAGGAACACAGCCCTGGGCTAAGCTGCACCTGCCTGAATTTCAGCACAGCATGAATCCTTAGAAGAAAGAGAGTTGTGGAGCTGAGAATGTGTCCACAAGCCAGGTTTATTACACGTTAAATATGGGTGAACCCCAAAAGATTCGAGAAGAAGCAGAGACAGTGAATAAGGGGCATAGAATCCCTAGCTGGGAATATGAGGATTGTAGCAGTATACGAAAAAGAAACCTTACAGAAGTGAATAATCATTATAGAGAACATGTTTTGGATTTGGAATACAGGACTGAGGGGCAAAACCGGCACTATAGAAAACGAGATTGTGGTTATTGGGAATTTGGAAAGGCTGAACCAAGCTGTGTTGACTCCAGGAACGTAGATTGTTACCGTGAAAATCTTGAGACTTCAAAAAGTGTCTATCAAGACCATGGTGATTATGTGAAGCTGGAAAATGTAGACTCTGGGAAACTGAATTACAGAAATAAGAATGACTGCTATACAGAAAGAACAGATCTAGACCAGAGAACTGGGGATTGGAAGAAGTCTAATGACCACTTTGCAGATTGCAGGAATTTGAATTATGATCCTGAGGATTATAAAAAAACTGGTAGGCAGAGGACAGACTACAGGATTTTAGATGATTGTTTGGGGAATTTTGATGACCTTCAACAGTGGTATATGTACCCCAGGAATTTTAATGATAAATCTGAGGATTTTAGGAAAGCTGATTGCTTTGATGGGAACTTTAGAAACTTGCATTATGCACCTAGGAATTATAGAGAAATTAATGCTGAATATGTGGACTGCAGAGATTTTAACTTTGACAGTGAAAGTAGGAAGAAGGCTGTCAGCTGGAGCATAGATCATAGGAATATTTATCAAAACAATTCCTGCCTAAAACCAAAGACTCAAGCTGTTCGTCAGATCAATTTTTATAAAGACAATGAAGGGTATGACACTCAGTTTGTAAACTGTGAGTATAAACTTCAGGACCACAGAGACTCAGATTTTCAAGACCTGGAATATAATTGCAATGGCAAGTCACTGAAAGACAGAAAGTTTACCTTGGATAGTTTGGAGAATACTAGGAAAGGTACAAAAGGCCATCAACCTGGGACTCCTCAAAGCTCTTCAGAACTGAGGCAAGTCTGGGATTTGAAAGAGGACACATTGAGGGGCTCAGACTTGTGGGGAAGGAACAGTTGTTATCGACGTACAGCACCCAGCACCCTGAGGCACTCAGAATTTGTGCAGAACAGGAAGAGAAAAGGTACTAAATTAGCCTGGGAAAGTGATTCCTACTATGGGGGCCCTTAGTACTGTGTTGACCATATCACTGCATTCATGCTTAGACTGACCTTGAGGGCCCATCAGCCTTACTTATTCTGAGGCTCTTTTGAAATATCTCCTAAGAGCAGGAGAGTGAATAATGGTGTAAACGTGTTTCTCTCAAGGACCTTTTCCTGGGGCCCCCACTCCAGTGTCTGTAACTAAAATAATCTTTCTATTCACTCTGGAGCTTGTTTTGATTTTTTTTGAATGCAGTGCTCCATGGATGATCAGAATATACAACCCAAGAAATAACTTTATTATCCTAGTTTGTTTATGTGGTCCACCACACTAAAAAAAAAAATCTAAAATCATTACCCATTAACTTCAATTTCACTAAAAAAATACTGATATATTTTTTCCTTATACTATCTTGTTTTTGTTTTTTTTTTTTTTGCTTATTTCTCTTTTCTTCCTGTTCTTCAGTGACCTTTGCTTGGGTTTGTTTAATTATTCTTTTTATGAGCTCTCTGTTAACCCTTAATTTACTCTCTCATTCTACTTGTCATAGTTGAAATAGAATTTATCCATGCAAAAGATCAGACTTAGGGTACATTATGTTGCCCTTAATCCCAAAGGCTAGTTTGATTTCAGTTCATCCTTGGAAATGTAGATTCAGACCTCTCAGTAGAGAGGAAGATATAAGAAAATGAAGGATTCTTGACTTCAGAGTGAAACTGATTCAGAATAGAACTCAGGCTCTAGCCTGAACTGAAACTGGCCAAACTGAAACTGTCTTCCACGGTGAAGATCTCCAGAATCTAAGACAGGGCCAAGGCTGTTGCTTGTAAGATCAGGTCTCTTCCCAGATTATCATAATGTAGTGGAAAGAAAAAGATTTAAAATCAGGTGAGACTTGGCTTTGAATCCAAGTTTATGATTTGTGTGGTTGTGGATATCACTTAATCTCTCTGATTCAGCTTCCTCATCTGTGAAAATGGGGTTAATAATATCTGTAGTACATTCCTCACCAGATTGTTGTGAGAATCAAATGAAGTAATGTTTGTACAGTACTTTATGAACTTTAAAATGCTATGTAGTTTTTCTTAAAAAATTAGATTTGAAACATGGATCATCATAAAAGGCTCTTAGAATGACTCTAAATGCCTCGATTGACTCTCAAACTACTTTGGTTTCCTGAGTGATCTTCTAAGTTTGAATCTTCAGTGAGATTATCCTGAACCAAAGTAGAACTCTAGACAATGACTTATAATTCCAAAGATGGACTGGAATCAAATAAGGCTCTTAAAATATGAAGTCAAGGTAGTATGTGGCTTCATTTAACCTCATGCTGATTTTTTTGATTTCTATCCTCCTTCCCGCTCCCCCCCCTCCCAATTTTATTGTTCTTCTCTCTTGCCTAAATGGCCTCTCCCTCCTTTCTTTGGTTACTTCTTATATTCAGCTGCCAGACTCCTTTGGAGAGTATAGTGTTACTTGTGTTTGACTTGTTGAAGTTGCATTCCTTCTGGGGTGTTAGATTATGCCCAGTGATCTCTTTGAAGATTTGTAACTCAGACCCACTTGACTTCATCATTTATAGCTTTCTCCTCCTTGCCTCTCTAACTACAGATATTATATTTTCTCCCAACTCAACTTCCCTTTCTCTTCCATTTTACAGAAGTGATACTCCTGTTGATTTCTCAAAGCTACATTTTAAATTTTGCTATTTTTCTAGAAATATAATGCTCTTCACTCATTAGGTGGGCCAGTACAGCATAGGAGGCAACCCCAATAGAAAGTGCTAACTAGAATGAAAAAAATTTAGATTTTGGAGATAATCTAGTACAAATTGATCATTTTGCACATGTGCAAACTGAGGTCTAAAGAGGTTAAATGACTTGCCCAGGGTCATGCACAAGTGAATTACTGGTACAGCAGAGTCCATTTCTTCATTTTCTATCACATTATCTTTTTATCATTTT
This sequence comes from Vombatus ursinus, assembly GCF_900497805.2. Lineage (NCBI taxonomy): Eukaryota > Metazoa > Chordata > Mammalia > Diprotodontia > Vombatidae > Vombatus > Vombatus ursinus. The sequence goes on from NW_020940527.1 coordinate 23,336,410, forward strand.
GACATATACCAGGTTGTAAGGTCTTGTTGTCTGGTAACCTTGAACAAACCGCCCAATGAGAGATACGTTAAGTCTAAAGTTCTCATGGAGATGGCGTGGTACAGTCCACAGTGTACCCAAGAAGGTGGATCTGTGGATGACTAGAGACCTCAGCCCTTAATGTTTTGGGGGTCACAGAAGTCTTTTCTAGCACCTACATTCTACATTTGTACATGTCAAGCTCAGTTAAGGTGAATAGGATGATTAGACCTCCTTCCCCCTCCATTCTCAAGATCTGCTAAGTAGCAAAACAATAGTAGGCTCTTAGCATGAAAATAAAACTTTGCACATGGTATGCTTAATGGCCAGTAAGGGTGAAGTGTGATTGCTTCTCTTCTCACATACACCCCTTCCCTTGTGCCATTTCAGTTCACGGGGCACAGATCCCGGACCTATGTCATTGTGCACCATCCTATCTCACTGTGTTCATTAACAAAGGCAGCACAGATCTAATTACACATTTCTATTCTTTGTACCCCCTTTTGTGCCACATTCTCTGATCCCTACTTCTCAGGTTCTACTTTGGACTTCCTGGCATTTTATTCCACATCTTCAGTTTTAAGATCTTTCAGCCTTTTAATTGATCATAACCTTGCTTGTGGAATGGTCCTTTGGTGTATAGTCAAGTTGACTTTGGACAATTCACTTAAGCTTTCTAGGTCGCAATTTAGTCATCTGTCAAATGAGGTATTTGGAAAAGATCTCTGATCCCATCAATCAAATAGTTCTAATGTTTATGTGGCCTTTGCAAGACATCTTATATCAAGGAAGCCTGATAGGAATGTTTTAAGAATATTGCCAAGCAAGCATAAGCTTTACAGATGCTTGCATATATTTTTCTTAAGTAAATTATTATTTTTTTAGCAGGTCAAGTAAGGTTGGGGAAACCCCTTTATAAAAAAAAATTAAGAGCTCTTGATCCCAGGAAAAATGAGATAAATATGAAAATATTATATATATTGTATATTACATATACATAATATATAAACATATTCAAATAAAATAAATTTTAAATTGATTTGTTTCTGAGTGAGAAAAGTATAAAACATTCAGCTTATTCACTTTTAAAATGAAAGACAGAGATCAGAAAACTTTGCTTAAGAAAAATAGTAATAACTAAACAAATCTTTTAAAACTTTAGTTCCTTTAGAGGGAGATAGGTGTAGGTATAGGCAGGTAAAAGAGACAGTCAGCCAGCAGAAGGGGAAATAAAATAACAGCAACTTAGGTTTGTCTGATGCTTTAAGTGTACCAAGCACTTTTCTCACAGTTGTATGAAGTCACTGGTGCAAGTGTTTTGCCTGAATTAAGGCTCAGAGAGATTAAGTAATTTGTCACACAGCTAATTTTCCCCTGACTTCAAGTTCAGCAATGAGGCAGAAGTAAAGAGCCCAGCATTTCCTACCTTGCTCAATTTTAGGACCTCTATAATTAGATCAAGAGAAAGGAGAAAGAAGCCTAGGATTTAATTCCCTACAATTCCCTGTATATACCTCTCTTTATAATACTAGACAACCTTAGGACCATAGTGTAATAGATTCTTGAATTTAAAACTGTAAGAGACCTGTAACATCATTTAGTCCAGCTGCCTTATTTCACAAATGAGGAGACTGAGGCCCAGAGAAGTTGTGATTTTTCTGAGATTTGAACCTGTATCCCCTCATTCCAAATCCAATATTTTTTCTTTTTTCAATATTTTAAAATTTTAATTTGAGAAATTTTAATTAAAATTTAATTTTCAGTTCCAAATTCTGTTTTCCCTCACCCATTGAGAAGCAAGAAATACCATGCCCATTATACATATGAAGTCATGCAAAATATATTTCTGTATTAGCCATGTTCTCAAAAAAGAAAAAAAGAGAAAGAGGAAAAAAAATCATTCTGCACTCTTGAGTCCATCAGTTTTCTGTCTGTAAGTGGATAGCATTTTCATCACTAGTCCTTTGGAACTATGGTGGGTCATTGTATTGCTCAGAGTTTCTAAGTCTTTTACAGTTGATTTTCTTTACAATATTGCTGTTAATGTGTAAATTGCTCCCCTGATTCTGCTCACTTCATTTTGTATCAATTCATATATCTTCCCAGGTTTTTCTGAAACCATCCTTTTCATAATTTCTTATAGCATGATAATATTCTGTCACATTTATAGAACCACAACTTGTTCAGCTGTTCCCCAATTGATGAGTATCCCCTCAATTTCCAATTCTTTGCCACCACAAAAAGAGCTGCTATAAATATAGGTTCTTTATATATAATTATATATATATTTAAGTATTTATATGCCATTTATATGTTTTATATACATATAATAGGTATATGTAATTTATATAGGGACATATAGGTTCTTTTCCTTTCTTTTTGAGATACATATCTAGTAATGGTGTTGCTGGTCAAAAGGTATGCACAGTTTTATCATCCTTTGGTCATAGTTCCAGATTGTTCTCCAGAATAGTTGGATCAGTTCACAATTGCACCAGCAGTGCATTGGTGTCCCTGTTTTTCCACTTCCCCTCCAGCATTTGCTATTTTTCTTTTCTATCATGTCAGCCAATCTGATAGGTGTGAGGTGGTAGTTCTAGAGTTGTTTTAGTTTGCATTTCTCTAAACAGTAGTGATTTAGAGCATTTTTTCTTTTCTTTTCTTTTTCTTTTTTCTTTTTTTTGGGTGAGGCATTTGGGGTTAAGTGACTTGCCCAGAGTCACAGAGCTAGTGAGTGTTATGTCTGAGGCTGGATTTGAATTCAGGTCCTCCTGACTCCATGGCCGGTGCTCTATCCACTGCACCACCTAGCTGCCCCACAGAGCATTTTTTCAGTATGAGTAAAGATAGCTTTGCTTTCTTCTTCTGAAAACTGCTTGTCTATATCCTGTGACCATTTATCAATCAGGAAATGGCTCTTATTTCTATAAATTTTACTATTTCCCTATATTTGAGAAGTAAAACTTTAATCCAGTGGGTTTTATTTAATGGTTCTATTAGTAGGGTATCCTCAATCCCAACATATTAACCTAATTGTTCTCATACACTTATGATATCTTTATTTTGGATCATCAAGGGTCCTCTTTTCAATATAACAACCCTATAGAAGGAGTCATACCTTTATAGAATCTCGGAATTGGAAGGGACCTCATTCTGACCTCTACATGAACACGCATCTCCTCTTGTTAGCTTGCCTTTGCTTGAAAGCCTCTAGTGATGGGAAACCCACTGTTTTCCAGAGCAGTCTATTTTACCTTTGGATAGCTCTAATTGTTAACAGAATTTTTCCTTAACAGCAAGTATAAATTTTCCTTCTTGCAATTTCCATCCATTTCTCCCAGTTCTATCCTTTGGGGTCAAATGGAACAAAGCTAATCTCTCTATCCCACACAGGAGCCCTTCAGGTACTTGAATCTTGAGTCCCCTAATAGTCACCTCTTAGAATTCTTGTTCTCCTTCTAGGTTCAGCTCCTATGGTCTTCTTCCTCTGTGGAAACTTTTTTTATTTCTCTCTCTCCCTCTTCCAGTTGTTAGTGCTCCCTCCTGGTTATCACCTCACCATGTGGCATGTACTCTAAAATTTGAGACTAGCTCAAGTGGCCTGCAAGAGTGCCTGGAACAAAACCCAGTGTGACCCAAATCAAGTTTAAAATGTAATTGGTCGGAGTGGATAGAGCTCCGGGAGTCAGGAGGGCCTGAGTTCAAATGGGGCCTCAGACACTTACTGTGTGACCCTGGGCAAGTCACTTAACCCCAATTGCCTCATCAAAATAAATAAATAAATAAAATGTAATTGAGAAATGTTTAACAAAATAAATAAAAATAAAATACAACATAGAGAATGTTAATTTGTGGTTTTTTAAGTCATGACCCTATCTCTATTTGTGTTTGAGACCACTGACCTATACTATTGCAATCATCTTTATTACCTTCCCTCTCCTCCCCTAGTCCACACACACACACACACACACACACATACTCGCACTCTCACTCTCCCTCTCCCACTCACTCACTCACCCCTGGGTCCCTAGGTTCTGATGAGGTAAACTTGGTACCTTTTTCTTTTGCCTTTATTTTGGTGGGAACTGGACCTTCACATAAGTCATCTCCTTGCCATACTGCCTTTCCCTTATGTATCCTATCCCCTTTGGAGCTTCTCTTTATGTGTGGTCTTCTTCTGTTAGACTATAAGCTCCTTGAGCTTAAGTAAAGCTTAATTAATGCTTTATCATCTTTGTCTTTCCCTCTCTGTATATAAGCTTACGTGTAAGCTTATATCTTCAATCAATGAGCCACCATTTATTAAGCACCTCCTATGTACTGGGCACTCTGCTGAGCTCTAGGGATACAAAAAGAGGCAAAAGGTAGTCCCTACCCTCAAGGAGCTTACAGTCTAATGGAGGAGACAACATGCAAACAAAAATATACAAAGCAAGCTATAAGCAGATTAAATATGAAATAATTAACAGAGGGAAGGCGCTGGAATTAAGAGGGGTCAGGTAAGTCTTGTTGTAGAAGGCAGAATTTTAGTTGAGACTTAAAGGAAGCCAGGGAGGTTGGTAGTCAGAGCTGAGGAGGAAGAGTGCTCCAGGCATGGGGGACAGCCAGAGAAAATTGCCAGAGCTGAGAAATAGAGTGACTTGCTTGTGAAATAGCCAAGAGGCCAGTGTCACTAGATTGAAGAGTATGTGTTGAGGAATATGGTGTAAGAAGACTGGAAAGGTTATGAAGTACTTTGAATGCCAAACAGCATTTTATATTTGATCCAGTAGGCCACCAGCCCTCTTAATTCCGGTGCGTTTCCTCTGTCAGTTATTTCCTATTTATCTTGTCTATAGCTTAGTATATATTTGTTTGTGTGTTGTCTCCATTAGATTGTAAGTTCTTTGAGGTGAGAGACTGTCTTTTGCCTCTTTTGTATCCCCAGTGCTTAACACAGTGCTTGGCAACACAGTAGGTGCTTAATAAATGTTTACTTAACTGATTGATTCTTTTGGAAGATGATATATTTGCTGAAGGCTGGGGAATTGGGAAAGGCCTCACATAGGAAATGACACTTTAACTGAGCTTTGAAGGGACTTAGAGATCACCAAAAGAAAAAAAAATGGTGTAAAGAGGAAGCCCTTTTCAGGCCTTGAGGACAGGCTGCATAAATGACTGGAAATGAAATATATTACAGAATAGCTAGTAAACTAGTTTGGTTACCACGCAGAGTGCCTGAAGAGAAGGAGACTGAAAAAGTGGGTTGGAGCCAGATTATGAAGAGCTTTGAGTGATGGACCAGTCTGTATTTTATGCTATTAACCATAGGGAGCCACTGGGGTTTATGGGGCAAGGAAATGAGGGTCAGACTTGTATTTTAGGACTATCACTTTTGCAGGTGTGAGAAGGATTAGTAAGAGAGTAGGAAGATTTGAAGTAGGAAGACCAAGGTGAGGTTATTTTAATACCATCTTATCAATGCCCTTACTAAATTATGGTGCCCAGACTGAGCACAATTCTCCACATGTGGTCTGACCAAGAGACAAAGTACAGAATACAGGGGACTATCATGATGCTTATTCCTTGAGGTTTTAAAGTTATACTTGTTGTAATGCAGGCCAGGATCACCTTGGTTTTGTTTTGGTTTTGGCTGACATGTTACATGGTAATACTTTTTACTTATATTGAGTTTGCAGTCTGTGAAAATCCCCAGATGTTTTTCTAGACAAACTGCTTTCTAAATATACTTTCCCTATTTTGTACTTGTAAAGTTTATTTTTTTGAACAAAAGTGTTAAGACTTTACACACACATCCTTATTGAGTTTCTTTTTTTAGGCATTTGGTCTGCATCTAGCTTGGCTGGCCAAGATCTTTTTGACTGCTACCTCTGTTATACCAGTGCTTAGTACTTTCTTCCAGCTCTGTATCATCTTTCAAATTTCATAAGCATGTCTATTATGCCTTCATCCACGTCATTGATAAAACTGTTACACAGCATAGTGCCAGGCGTGGATCCTTTGGACACTCCCCGGAGACCTCCTTCCCAGTTGACTTGGAACTAACTACTCTCTGGATTCAGCCATTCAACCAGTTCTTAAATCAGCTAATTATACTATTGACCACCAGGTCGACCGCTCAGAGCTAAGCTCGTTTCCCAGGCCACCATTCCCCAACCTCTCATAGCCGTCTGTTCAACCCTATACCCCTTCCATTGTGCCCTCTTGAACTCTCATTCTGTTTTTAACAAACTAGCCCATTCTTCTCTCCCTAGAATAGCGTGAGAAACTATATTGAATATTTTGCTAAAATATAGATAAATAGTAGCTACATTTCCTTATCTACTACTTTTGTTACTCTTATCCAAAAAAAAAAAAGATAAAAATAGTCTAGCATGTGTGTTACTAACTGAAGTCATACTTCCTTTTCTAGATATTCACTAGCATGTCTTAAATACATTTTAGAATTTTGCCAGGAATTAAATTTACTTTCGTTAGCTTTTAGCTTGAAAGTTCTATTTTCTTCCCTTTCTGGAAAGTTGGGACATGATTTACCCTTCTTCAGCCCTAAGGCACTTCTCCTGTTCTTCACAGTTTTTCAAATATCACATCTGTCTTCTTCTGTGCGATATAGTTGATAGAATATTGGATTTTGAATCAGGAATACCTGAGTTCAAATCCTGCCTCAGGTAGTTATGTTAACCCTGGGCAAGTCACTTAAACTCTGTTGACTTCGGTTTCCTTAACTGTAAAATAGGGATAGTCAATAGTAAATAACATTTATTAAGGCCTTGTTTTGTGTCTGGCACTGTACTAAAAGCTTGGTATAATAATACCTTCTTCATTGGGTTGTTCACTCCATCTTTAACCAAGGTAATATATGTGAAGCATTTGCAAATTTTTAAGCACTATATAAATGTTAACTGTTGTTTTTATTTTTACCTAAGGTGGTGAGTACATGGTTTGGGCTAAGTGACTTGAACACCTCCAGGGTGTCTAGGTGATCCCTTACTTCATTTTTACTTAGTTTGTTGATTGATTGATTAAAGGCAACAAACCGTCATCAAACTTAAAGCTCTATAGTGATGAGAATGGCACAGTTTAGGCATAGAAGTTTGGGGTGTTCTGGGCAATTCAAGTACAAAGAATATTTAAATCCCCATTGTAATGAAGATTGTTGTTGTCATTCAGTTGTGTCAGACTCTTGGTGATCCCATTGGCAGAGCTACTGGAGTGGTTTGCCATTTCCAGCTCATTTTACAGATGAGGAAACTGAGGCAAACAGGGTTAAGTGACTTGCCCAGGATCACAGCTAGTTTCTGAGACCAGATTTGAATTCGGGAAGTTGAGTCTACACCATGCCTGGCACTCTATCCACTGCACCCCCTAGCAGCCCCAGTGAAGATTAGGGAAGGCAACCAGCTAGGTGGACATAAAACCCTAGGTGACTGGGATCAGAGTTTTGGGAAAGTGTCCCATTGTAATTAAGTTATGTTCTATATGACTAGTTAGAGGCTTATCTTGAAACTCTCATTAGGGTGAGTAAATAAAATCCTAGGAAATCCAAGACTTAGACCTGGAAGAGACCTTAGCATGTAGTACTACCCCCTTCTTTGAAGAGGAGAAAACCAAGCCTAGTCTGAAGCCCCTTGGTCTCCCTTTACTGGTAATTCTGTGCTGAGTTCTGTTAAGGGAAGAAGTTGGGGGGAAAAGATAGGAGGGGTCTGGACAGAACTGAATAGGACCAGAAAACAGAGGGAAAGACTCTTAGGTACTGGGAATTAATAAAATCCAACTAAACCTATAGCATAAGCAAGTGAGGTTTGTAGCATAGTGCAATTTATATACCCTTGTTTTGAAGTTTATTTTTTGTAGCTGGTTAATATGAGGTATATACTCAGTAGTAAATGGCAAATTCTTTCCTTTATCACTAACCCCATTTTAAGAGCTTAATCCATTTTTTTACATCACATTATTGAACCCCATATCCCAAATTATTGAATAATACTTATTCCTATTTAGGGAGACTGGTTTCTGTTTGAATGCTAGAAAAGATAAGTTCTCAGTTGACATTTACGTAGCATTTTCAGGTTTAAAAATTTTCTTACGTTATTATCTCAGTTAATCCCCACACCGACCCTATTAGGTAGGTAGGTAGGTAGGTATAGGCATTCTGTATCCATTTTACAGATGAAAAAATTCAGGCTCAGAGAATTTAAACTACTTGTCCACAATTATGCAGCTAGTGTCAGAGTCAAGATCCTGCTTAACCTTCCCTGATATCCATTTTGGTCTTGAGTAATCAGAAAAGTCACCTTCGTGTTTCATGTGTAAATCTAAATTCTAAGAATGTATATTCTATCTTTTTTCTATCTGTTATACCAAACTCAATGCTGATGACACAGTGAGTAGGTAATACTTATTCACTGATTGACTAATACTTGGAAAATGGGCTTATAGTTTGACAAATGCAAGAGCTGGATGAAATTTGATGCCATGGGAATAGAGGCCAGTGGCTCCATGGGCAGAATGTTACCAAGATCATAGCCTTTCTATGCTGTTTTTTGTCAATTTTCCCTTAACTTTTTCTTTGTTAGGAGAGAGGTTTGATTTGGAATGGGATATGGAGAAGAGGCAGGGTAGAGAATTGTATGTAGTAGATCCAGAAATGACTGTTGTAAAAACAAAGAGCATCATCAGTTAAACATTTTTTAAAATAAAAATTTGGAGAGGAAAGAGTTCATGAAGTATAGTAATGTGAAATAATTCTAGAAGAAAGGTAAATTGAATCAGATTGTTGAAAGGCTTTAAATACAAAACAGAGGAGTTTGTGTTTTCTTCTAGTGACACTTAGGAGCCCCTGAAGATTTTTGAGCTGGAGTTTAACATGGTTGGATCTGTGATTTAGGAAGAGTCTCATGGGAGCTGTTTTGGAGGATGAATTAGAAGAAAGACACTGATTGAAGGGGAAGTGGGGCCAGGGCTTCCTATTAGGAAGCTACTGTAATAGAGGATATATGATGGGAAAAGTACAAATGTAAGATAGATTGCAGAGAAAATTGACAAGACTTGGCAACTGGTTTGGACCTGGCTGGTGACAGACATTTCATAGTGAGTATGACTGCCAGTTTGTGAAACTAGTTAAGCAGAAGAAGGGTGATGTCCTCAGTTGGGAAGTAGAAAGGGCAGATTTCAAGGGGAAAATTAGTTCCATTTTGGGCATTCTAGTTGGATGCAGGTGACGAATTTAGAGTTCAGGGAAGAGATAAAGTCTGGATATGTAGAGTTGGGAGTCATCTGCATGGAAGTGATCATTGAATCTGTGGGAATTGATGAAATCATATAATAATGGTGATAATAATATCTGGCATTTATATGACACTTTAAAGTTTTTAGATCACTTTACATGAACTATTTCGTCTGATTTCATAACAGCTCTGTGAGGTAGATATTGTAAGTATTATTATCCACATTTTTCAGATGAGAAAACTGAAGCTCAAAAAGGTTGTGGCTTGGCTAAGTAAATGTCAGAGGTGGGATTTGAGTCCCCACTACTTTAAACCTTCTTAATCCTACCTGTCTTCATTATAGGGGATAGGGCTGCTTTTGAGTAGTGTCTGTCCTCTCTCCACCCCACTTCTACCCCTCCCCCTTTACACCCAGGCCTAGAGGCAGGCCTTCTATGTGACAGGGATTGTGCTAGATACTGAGGCAGTCTAATGCCAGAATTCCCTATCAAGATTCACTTGTTTCTACTCTGTCTGTATCTTGTATATATGCGCCTATTTGTGTACATGTTTTCTCCCTCATTAGAATATAAGCACCTTAAGACAGGGATTACTTTCACTTTTTTATCTTTAGAGCTTGGCCCATAGTAATCAATCAAATATTTATTAACTGCCTACTCTTATGTCAGACAGGTAACACTGGGGATCCAAAAAGGCAAAAGACAATCTCAGCCCTCAAGGAGTTTACGATCTAATGGGGGAGACAACATGCAAACAGATAGAAAGCAAGCCATATACAGAATAAATCGGAATGATTAACTGAAATTAATAATTAACTGGTATTAAGAGGGGTTAGAAAAGGCTTTCTGTAGAAGTTGGGATTTTAGTTGGGACTTAAAGGAAGTCAAGGAGGTCAGCAGTTGGAGCATTAAGGGTGGCTGAATGTAGGGAGTAGGGAGAGACTTGAGGCAGGCAGACCCACCGGGAGGCTATTGCATTATTCCAAGTATAAGGTGATGAGGGCCTGTACTAGAGTGGTGGCAGTGTCAGAGTCTGAGGGAAGAAATTTAGCAGAGGTGAAACATAGATTTTGGCAACAGATTGGACTTGGGGGGGTGGGGTGGGGTTTGGAGATAGTGAGGAATTCAGGATGACAGCCTGGGGGACTAGGAGGAATGGTATTGCCTCCTGAGATAATAGGGAAGGTAGGAGGTAGGGAGGGTTTTGGGGAAATGATACCTGTTTTGGATATATTGAGTCTGAAAGGCAGTTGTAGATGTGAGATTAGAGGTTGGAACAGGATAGATAGATTTGAAAATCAGCAGCATTGAGTTGATAAATGATTCTTAGGGAATTCCTTCAAAAGGAAAAAAAAAAACAAAAACAAAACCACCCTGCCCTCAAGGAGTTTATTCTTTTGGGTGGAAAACAAAAACAAACAATAAACCAAATTTGATTAACAACATCTTAATGTTAAACTTGTATATATAATGCTAGGAATGTTCTTGCCTCTCTCTGGCACCCAGAAAATACTTTTGTTACCCACACTGCTCATTGATTAGCGTGGTCTCTGTGTGTGTGTGTGTATGTATGTGTATGTGTGTCTCCGTGGTGTGTATCTTCACCTTATTACATATGTCAGTATTTTAATTCAAAGGATCCTTGCATTTTTAAGGACCTAAAGAAAAAATAAACAAAAAACCCACAAACTTGTTAAGTAAAACTGCCTAGTGTCATGGAATACTCAGAAGGGCTGAACCAGTTGTTGATTATATTAAATTTATCACCATGACAAAATGAAACCAAACTGTGAGTATATCAGAAACCTGGGACTTTTTCCATTTAACTTTTTGGTTGTCCACGGAGTGCTGTCCAGGGAGGGAGGGCCCACAGGAAAAAGAAATATGAAACTGATCCAAGTTACCAGATGTGGGAATCCTTTTACGGATTTTACCATTGGACTTTTGGCCAACTTTAGGGGAGGGACAGTTATTGGGGAAAACTAGCCAGAGAAATATCCCCTTCCCTTCACTGCTGTACCCCTACCCCAGGATTTGGAGCTGTGCTTTATGGATTTAATTTTGGTGTTTGAAAACCTGGGAAAAGGCCTTTAACACTTTAAGACTAGACGGGATTGTGAACTACAATGTTAAAAGGACAAAAGATAAACTTTCTCCAAAAGGGAAGAAATACTTTCTGGAGTTCTGAAGGAAAGGAGTGTGGGGGCTGGGTTAAGCTGGTTGGAGAGGTGTGGTGAAACAGAAAACCGGGATTTAGAATTCAGCTGCAATCTGGTAGAGGAGGAAAATGTACCAAATCTAGATCAGAATTATATGCCATCTCTGCCTCATAAGGATATTGTGAGATAACCGTTGCTAAATATATGTTGTGTTGGGAATTCCTTTCCAGCATATTAAACTGATTTCAGTGATGGATCAATTTTTTAAATCATAATTTAGTAGAGGAGGGAGCAGAAGAGACCTAATATTAAATTAAATTAACCTAATATTAAATTAATCAGGAAGTTGAAACAAGGTTGGGGTAGGTGGGTACAAGTGATAGTGGGGAAGTGGCATTTATATACTTTGTGACCTGTAGGACAATCTAGAGCTGACTGTTGAGATTGTCACATTGTTGTTTTGGAACACATATCTGTAAAATCTGACTTTGATGTTTGCCCTAGGAGGTACTAGTTGAATTCAGCTAAAGTTTAGTTAAGTCCTGTGGGAAGCTAGGTTCCTAGCCCCTAGAGCAATGCTTTAATAACTATTTCACAGGATAATAGGATTTAGGGCTGGATGGAACCTTAGAGATATTCCTTTGCTTTTGTATTATGAGAACTCACCCTTCTTTGTTTGATCAATGGAAAAACTGAACCATAGGGGGATGTTTAAATGATTTACTTATGACTGTATTTTACAAATCTCAAATCAGAACACTTGGTTTGATATTGTTGTTGCAAAGTTTTACTTAAAGTGCTTTTTTTTTTAATTGAAATCAGACCTGTCCAGAGAAATTCAGAACATTTGGTGGTCATACCCAAAGGGTGGGTGAGGGGCTGTGGAGAAGGAAAACTACTTGTAAAAGATACCACTTTGTGGTTAGTGGAGAGCCCCTCCCAGGTCACTTGGCTTAGTCACACTTTTTCCCCCCTCAGATTGCTTCCACTTCCATCTAATTCCTCAAAGCAAAAATTGTTTGTGGATTGCAGAGACTGCTGTACTGAGTACTTAAAAAAAAAAAAAAAAAAGAGGGAGGGGAAACCAAGGCCTCTCTAGGCCACCAAGATTTCTTTGGAAAGGCATGGATTAACACCATGTGGTAGCCTTCATTTGAAAACTCATCTTTCTTTTAAAATAAGAATCTTTTTCACCAGGGAGGAGAACCAGGAAATGACAACCTAAATGAATGAGAAAGGCTTGCTATGTAAGCAATTGTTCTTCCTCTTCCACTAATCATAGAATTCCAGCTCCACCCTTTGGAAGCAGCCTAGCTGAGATAGCCTCTAGGACTCTGAGCTATTCATATGGAAATGTTGGAGCTGGAGAATGAAGACCCTATTCCCTGGATGTGGGGGGGGACTTTGAGGGGAGTGAGAGGGATTCTGGAGCTGTGGGAAAGACACCCACAGACTCTACCCTCCTTATTTCTGAAGCTTGCAGGTACCACTGGGGGTTGCAGAGTCAGGCCTGGAATAGATTGGTAGGAAAAATACCTACCTAGCTCTCTGTTCTTTGGCACCCTGCCCTCCTTAAGAATCATGCCGAACTGATAAGATTTCCACTGCCAAAGAAAGGAGGAGGACCCAAGGCCCAGTTAAAGCAAACTCAGAGGTGAGGGATAGTGTGGAAATAGCTGAGAAACTTAAACCTTGCAATGATCGGAATGCTCCCAAATCACTGCCAGCAATCATTTACCTGCCACTGTCACCATTTATCTGTGATCTCTGAGCTCTTCCTTACTGTTTCTTTTTAGGAGTTAAGGGTGGTGGAGTGGGGAGGGGTGTGCATGCACTTTCTGAATCTACCCTGTTGGTGCCTAGTACAAGAAACACTGGTAATGGTGAGGAAATGGAAACCTGCCAGGAAAGAGAACCATGTAGCACAGTTTCTAGCATTGTTTTTTACTTTTAGGATCATCTTAGGAAGAGACCCAGAAAAATAAACTGAACTTCATTCCCCCCCTCCAGTGCATTTCTCTCTTTATCCTTGAGCTTTATATTCATTTAACTAGAGAAGTGTCATTTCAGTATAGTTTATTTAGTTATTTATTTAAGATTATTTATTTATTTAGTCAGACCACTTCTCAGTCATGTGATACTTGATATTTGGGGTTTTAAATTGCCACAATTTGGAAAGAAGCCTTTTTGCAAAGTCAATTTTTCCCTCCGAGGTGTTTAAGAACAACAAGAAGTCTGCTATATTTGTGGATCAGAGAGCTAAAACTGGTCATCTACTCAAACTCATATTTGGAGCGTGGAATAGCAAATCATTTTACAGTTCTACTTAGAGGATGGTTGGCCTAGTGAAAGAAGGTTTAGGCTGGAAGTTAGGTTGGAGGCCTAGTTTATTTTGTCTAGATAAATCAGTTCACCTCTTAGTTTTTATTTGTAACTAATTAGTTACCTCCTTTTATAATGAGGGAATGTTTACTTTAGGTTCAGTTTGATAGAACATTTTTAGTATTTAATCTTGGTTGGATTTTTGAGTTGATCTGACAAAGTTACTGTGTAAACTCAGATAGTTTTTTGTTTTCCTCTGAGAAACCCAATTGGATCTTTTGTTTCTGTGTTGCTGGTTTCTGATTGCTGAGTAGGAGTGTGCTGGAACTTTGTAGTTCTAACTGTAATCTAATAAGGTTTTTGTTCAAGGGAGTGGATAGTTCTTCAGGTAGTTTAAAAGGCATAAAATAAGTCAAATAAATGGATTTTTCTAGTAGACACTTAAGTTACACAAAAGATAAAATTTTAATGCATTTTTAAGAGTAGTGAATTTTCTTTATTGATCAAAAGAACATTTTTAGATCTAATATTCTGTTGGGTTTAGGACCCAAAGGAACTTTAAAATGAAGATTAAGAAAAAAAACTTAAAATTTACTGATTCTATAGAGCCATATTTAATTTCCATATTCTATAATGAAATGGGAGTTGAACTTTAAATAGGCATATTCTTAGAATCCTTGAATTTTAGAGCTAAAAAATGAAAGATTATCTAATACAACTTCCTTAATTTTACAGATTTGAAACCAAACCCCAGATCTCAAAATTTGCCCAAATCAGAACCAGGATTCTTGATCCATAATCGTTCTTTTTTTTTTTTTTTTTAAGGCAGTTGGGGCTAAGTGACTTGCCCAGGGTCACACAGCTTGTAAGTGTCAAGTGTTTGGTCTGAGGCAGGATTTGAACTCAGGTCCTCCTGACTTCAGGGCTGGTGCTCTATCCACTGTGCCACCTAGCTGTCCCATCCATAATCATTTTTAACCTCCTTACCCCTCCCCCAATTTTTATTTTATTTTAGAAAGGGAAATCAGTTTGCTCACAGTTTCTTGGCAGCTCGGTGACTCAAGTGTATAAGAAAGATGGGCCTGGAGTCAGGAAGACCTGAGTTTAAATTCTGCCTCAGACACTTACTAGCTGTATAATCTTGGTCAGGTCACTTCACCTCTGTTTTTTTCAGTTTCCTCATCTGTAAAATGGGGATAATAATAGCACCTATTTCCCAGCTTGGTTGTGGGGATCAAATGAGATAATAATTGTAACATGCTTATCACAGTGCCCGGCACATAGTAAGTAGCATATAAATGTTAGCTATTATTATGATCATCGCTATTATTTTTAAAAATATCAATCAATCAGAAACCAATTGTTATGCATTTACTATGCTCCAGGTCCTATGGTACGCACTACAAAAATTAGTGTCTCCCTTATAGGAATTTACATTCTGTTAAGGTGATAGAACAAGTTTATAGATAAGTAAATACAGAATATCCACAAAGTAAATTAACGGAGAAAAGGACCAACAACGGGAGAGTTAGAAGAAGCCCCTTGAAGGAGATGCTGCCGAAGTGGAGGCCTTAAGAAAGCTGGAGCTTCCAAGAGTGAACAAGGCATTCTAGGCAAAGGGATAGTCTGTGCAAAGGTGTGGAGGTAGGAGATGAAATGTATGAAGGGAAGAGGAAGAATGTAGCTGAATAATATCTAATCAGCCCAAAAGGATAGGCAGGAACCAAAATGTGAAAGCTTTAAATAGGGCCAAACAGGAACTTCTGATTTATACTAGAGGCAGTGGAGCCTTTGAAGCTAATTGAACCAGAGTCAGCCCTGAGCTTTAGGCTTTTGAAGTGGAAAATGATCTTGTAAAGTGGGAAACTGAGTTCAGTCAGTATTGATGAGGTAGAACGAACAAGATTTAACAGTGATTGTATATAGTGAGTGAATGAGAGATCTTCGGTTAGTCAACCAGCATCTATTAAGCACCTATTATATGCTAAGCACTGGAGACACATAGGAAGGACAGTGGGAAGTCCCTGGTCTCAAGGAGCTTACCATCTAATAGGGACACAGCATTGGAAACAACTATGGACAAACAAGATCAACAGGACAAATTGGGGATAATTTTGGAGGAAAGGCTTTTTAATAATAATAATAATAATAATAATAGTTAACATTTCTGTAGCACTTAGTATGTGCCAGGCACTGTGTTAAGTGCTTTATGATTATTATCCAATTTGATCATCACTGCAACCCTGGGAGGTAGTGCTATTATTATCCCCACTTTACAAATGAGGAAACTGAAGCAAACAAAGGTTAAGTGACTTGCCCAACGTCATACAACTAGTGGCTGAGGCCATATTTGAATTCAGATTTTCTTGATTCCAGGATGGGTGCTCCATCCACTGTACCACCTAGCTGCTTTTCTTGTGGAAGGTGGGACTTTAGCTGAGGCTTGAAAGAAGCCAGGGAATGTAGGAGAGATGAGGAGGGAAAGAGTTCTGGATATGGAGGACAGCCAGTGAAAATGATCAGAGCCAGGAGATGGAGGTCATGTACAATGAATAGCAAAGAAAGCCTTCATTGTAGACTAGGTGGAGGACAGTAAGGTATAAGAAAATTGGAAAGATAACAAGAAACCAAATTATGAAGGACTTTAAAAGCCAAGCAGAGGGTTTTATTTTTGATTCTTCAGCTAATCAGGAGCTACTGGAATTTTTTAATAGGGGATGAAATTGTCGGACTTGTTCTTAGGAACATCACTTTGACAATGACAATTAAGTGGAGGAGAGACTGGCTAACCAGCAGACTATTGCATGACTCTCAGAGTGAGGTGATGCACCAGGGTGGTGGCAGTGTCTAAGGAGAGAAGAGAGTGTGTAAAAGAGGAGTTATAAAGGTAAAATCCACAGGACTTCGCCACAAATTAGATATGGGAGACCAGGAAACTATGGCAACCAAAGGTCAGGACACAGCTAGGGAGTGTTTGAGGCTGGATTTGAACTCAGGAGTTCTGATTCCAGACCAGGTGCTCAATTTACTGCTCTGCCTATGTAAGGCACCTGATTATTGTTAGATGTGGAGGAAAGGATGAGAGGAAGCTCTCTGAAATGTGATCCAGGGTTGTTAGGAGCTTAGGAGGTTTGAGGAGGGATAAAAAGGTTTGGAAAAGCCACTGTGGTGTGTGGAAGAGTGAGTTAATTAGGGAAGTGTCAAACTATTGCCTTGCTGCAGTAAGGGCCCATTTGAGATGACAAAACATAAATTTATAGTGGATTCTGTCAGTATGGTTTTGTGATTTTTCTACAGCTTTGTTCAGCAGCATGTGAGTAGTGAAGACAGCAGATGGTGGGAGTGATCCAAACCTGGGGTTTGGAGAAATGAGACCTTTGATTGGATAAAGGGACAAGGGACCTGAGAGAAGAGAGTGCAGAACTGAACTAGCTTACAGGGTCTTTCCCGAACCCTCATAATTCCAGGACCTTCCCTCTGTTAATCATCTCTTGTATATATTTGTTTGCATGTTGTCTCCCCCATTAGATCGTGAGCTCCTTGAGAGCAGGGACAGCTTTTTGCCCTTTTTTTTTGTATCCCCAGTCCTTAATACAGTACGTGGTACTTCATTGGTGTTTAATAAATGCTAATTGACTGGGAAAAGGTGGGGAGGTTGGAAAAGAAAGAAAGTATAGCCAATGCAGAAATGATTCTGGGGAAAGAGCTGAGAAGTAGAGGGATAAAGCAGTTAGTGAACAGACTTGCTTTAATTTCAGAAATAAGCTAAATAGCCTTTCATGGTTTTCTTTTAGCAAGATGTTGTTTTATAACCTCTGGGTAGTAATGTTTTTGTGACCTAGGCATATCAGTGTAGAGAATGTGTTTGTGCAAATTGCTTTGTAAAGAATGAGGAGTTTCAGGAATCCTAGTAAGTAGAATTAAAACTTGTGACCAACTACTCTAGCTCTACAGTTTGGCATGATAGCTCTATTTTTATTTTTTGCTTTACTATGTTCCTTTCTCATGTCCCTATTTTAGTATTTAATAGTTTTCTTAAGTGAACAAATAGTCTGTGTGAATATAGCAATGTAGAATCTGGAATTCCTCTTTGAAATCCATGTCATTAGACTTGTAAATAAAAGAGCAATCTTTTCATTATACTAAGCTGCAAATAACTTGGTTTTTCAGATAATTAGAAAGTTAAATAATAGAATAAATACATATTTTCATTTTCAAACCATCTAACCTGATCCCTAGAAGTAAATCCTTTTAGCCCTTTTCTCCCCAGACATTTGAAACAGGTCACTTAAATTAACATGAACCTGGAATTTAGAAACACATTTCACTGTCAACTGACACCTTTCATTAATCAGTTAGCCAACATCATTACAGTATCTGTGGTAATGTAAAGAACCATAAGAGCTTTTTTTTTTAGCACATTGATGAAGACCTGTCTTAAGTATTGAGCAAAGTATGCTCAGGCTGCCCCATAGTGCCAAACTCAGAATTCCCAGGCTGGTTCTACAGCCCCAAACCCCAGAGCCTAGTGTTTTTCAAGAAGCTCCAAGGGTGTGCCATGTGTCACCGTGTCACCATCTCTTCTAGTTACAGAACTCTCCTCTGGACCCTCATTCACTATTAACCCTTCCCAGGCCTGTTTTGGCCTTTTCTGGAGCAGTGGTTGTTCATTATCTCTCCCTGATACTGAACCTGTACCATTCACCCTCTTTTTCCCCTCTCCTTCCCCACCCCTATGACCCCCCCCCCCCCCACCGTAAACTCCTCTGGGCTGGCTCAGGGAAGGATGAGGAGTACATGGTAAGTCTGTGGATAGTTGGTCAAGTATATAAGGTTGTAGTCAAGGTGGATAGATCTGTGTACCTAAGAAAAACTTAAACTACTCGGGAGGGGGGCCTTGTGGACTCTAGAGCAGATTCAGTAGCCTTGTGGAAGGAAGAAGAATGCTATGAAATGTGTCTCTTCATGAATGAGTGGTAACATACCTAACTTTCTCCACTGGTAACAAGTTAGGCTATTAGAAGAAGCAGTGTCACACCAAACTTGTATAGAAACTTGTAGGGCTCATCATATATGACTCATTTCAGAGGTAATCTCTTATGAACATTATATATTCAGTACTGTATAAACATATGAATCCCAGGTGAACAGGCCCTACTAAGAGCTACCAAGATCTTTGTTTTTCCTTTGGGCTTTCAGAATCATTTCCTTGATAAAATTTTTGTGCCCTATTTAATGCTTTAGATTCCTAGCATGTCATATCTTTGTGGGGGGAGGGGTATGGGGGACTGATTTCATTGGTGTAAGGAACTCCAAGTGAGGTAACTCTTCTTTCTTTCTAGAAATGACTCTCCTCTCCTCTCAGTCTGCATCCCTGGAGTCACCCTCTGTGTCTGTGGCCTCTGATGACCCAGAACAGAGAATGCTGGAGAAGCGAGCCAAGGTGGTAGAAGAACTTCTCCAAACTGAAAGGGACTATGTGCGGGATCTTGAGATGTGCATTGAACAGATCATGGCGCCCCTGCAGCAGGCACAGGTGAGACAAATAGGGCAAGTTAACATCCTGAAGTATTAGAGTAGTGAAACTTTCACCACAAGAACTTAATTAGGTAAGAACAAGACAATGACTTCTACTGATATAATTCTAGGACCCTTGCAGATAAATTTTCACCAACTTAAGGCTCAATTGTCCTGATAGTACTTGAGTCAGCTACCATCCCAACATCCAAGTTGCTGTTTCTCTGAAGTTCCCTGTTAATTGTGCTCCCTTGGACCCTGAAAGTGGCAGAAACTCCTAGAGGCTCTGACTAAACTTATACTGAGAAGTACCCTCAAGGGATGTCAGTGGGGGTGGCAGCTACCCTATTGAGTTAGAGTTTTTCAGGTATGTGGAGTCTTTAGTTAAGTGGCATCCACTTTCCTAGCTACTGGGATAGGTATTCCTAAATAAAGTAGCTTGTAGGTGTGAGGTGGAAATTTGTGCCCTGGAATTTCTTATCCTGTCATTATCACAGGTTAGGCTGAATATATATATAGTTAGATTTATCATGGTTAAAGAATTGGATGAGTAAACATTTCATGAGTGATGATGGTACATGATGGTGTTGAACTGTAGCCTTGTGGAAGTTACACTATTATTAAACTTGATTTTGGCAACAGTGATTGCTAAAGAAAGCTCATGATAGGAAGTTTTGGGATGTGAGAGGGATGTATTTTCAATGTTTTCCCTGGTAAACCCATCTTTATGTATATTTGTCCCTTTTGTCTCCAGGTGCAGAACATGGATTTTGAGGCACTTTTTGGAAACATCCAGATGGTTGTTAATGTCTCAAAGCAGTTGCTGGCTGCTTTAGAAACCACTGATGTTGTAGGTATGGACTTCAAGTATTACCTTTTTCTAAACCAACTTTTTCTGAACTTTGTCCTAGAAAGGCCATAGAGTAGGATTGATATTTCTGTCATAATTTTGAGTATAGTTATGCAAGCAAAATTAGGTCTTGGTTTTTTATTTTGTGCATTATTCACTTTTTTGCTTCTCTTAAACCACCTGCTTTGAGGGCATTAGAATCACAGAATCTTAGAGGCGGAAGAGATCCTAATGAGCATCTAGGTCAACCTCATAATTTCACATAGAAGGAAATTTAAGCCATGAGTAGTTAAATAACTTGTCCAAAGTCATATTGTTTTGTTGGTGAAGAGTCAGGACTAGAATCTAGGTCTTCTGACTTTATTAGTCCAATGTTGTTTTCATCCTATCAGTCTTTCCCAAGTCATTCATACTACTCAGTTACTCCCCAAAGGATGAACAGAGAAAGTAAAAGGAGATGCCACTCTAGTTTAGCAGTTTTAGTAGAGTAGTAGCTGATTAAAGCATCCCCAGTATAATTTGGTAACTCAAGAATTTTGGAAGAACCAAAATGCCTAAAGATTTGCCTTGAATGACTTCCAAGCCCCTAAAGTTGCCTGTGCAAATCTTGCCCATTCTTCAGTGGACTCAAGTGCCACCTCTTTCAGGAACTTATTTGTATAGTAACATTATAGTACCTTCATGTAGTAGATAATCATTAAATAAATACTGTATCTGAACTAGACATCGTCTGTCTCCTCCCCACTTTAAAAAAAAAAAAAGCTCCACGTAGCTGTTTTCATATCTGTTAGTAGTATCTCCATTATTCCAATCTCTTTGGCTAGAAACCTTGAAGTGACTTTTGACTCTTTTCATCCCCTACATCTAATATACACCGTGTTTTGTCATTTCTTTATTAGAAACATTTTTTCTGGTTTATCACTGCCACCATCCTGTTCCTTGCTATCATCAGTTCATACCTAGATTGCAGCAACCTTCTCCCTGGTATTCCTATCTTTTATGTTTTATCCATCTTACTATAATAATTTCATCCAGAAAGTTAACCAATGTAAATTAATTGCCACAACAGAGAAACCAAAAGAACCAAGAAATGACCTGGATCAGCATGTACCTAAATTACTTCCACACAGAGAGAGATGACTGTCAAAGGTAATACTAGGTTAGAATATAAACTCATCTGTAAACTCTTATGAAGAAGCACATTGGATGATTATCAGCAGTATTGTCAGAGAGAAGCAATGGAGGATAAAACTATTTTAAAGAAATCTTGGTAAGATATGCAAGCAGGCAAAATAATCCTAAGGGCATTCAAGATGAAAATAGAAGGATGACTCCAAACAGAAAAAAATGAAAACAATTTTTAAAAACCATTTTTACAGTCTTCTCCATTGAAGACCATGGAACAACTCTGCTTACATCCAGCATCACAATTCCTGAGGTACTTACAGAGGAGAAGAAAATACTGCTAAAGAGAACAAAGATAGCAGAAACAACTAGATTAGACTAAGAATCCATAGAGATCAGTGCTAGCCCCAATACTATCGTAAAGAGATTAAGGGACCAATATGCAAGATATTTGAAGGAGAGAAAGACATCAGAGGTCTGGAAAAAATCTTGGACCTTATTAATACTAAAAAAAGGTGACCAAGAGGACATCAATAACTACAGATCTATATGCCCACTCTCATCTGTACAAAATCTTTATAATAATCATCTATCCATGAACTGAGGGCATGTTCAGTGAGGGAAGGTATCAGCAGGGAAACAAGCAAGACTTTTTCACAAGTGGTACTAACCAATGTGTTGCATCTTTTTCATCTCACAGTGGTCTGAAAAATGTAGAGAATTTAAGATCTCATTTTGCTTACTCTGTTTTGACTATGAAAAAGCTTTTGGTTGAGTAGAAAAAAACCAGGCTTTTTTAGAGCAGAGTATCTCTCGCCAAAAGGATTCAGAATTACTTGGAAGATGGAACAACAGAAATAACACTGTTTCAGTGATTCTCATAAGCATCTGGTAAGGCTTAAGACAGGAATATGCTAATCAAAGGTATTTGCCACTGTGATAGAGGAGTTCCAGTGAAGAATATGGAGTAAAGGAAGAATTCCTTGTGAATAATGAGGTCTTCTGGATGTTCCTCATTATTCTAACTGCATCAAGCCTCAGGACACTGCAAATCCTCCTGGTAAAGATCAGTGTTGACTCAAAAGAGTTTTTCCTGTGTCCATACAAGAAAAAGCAATGGATTAAGAATGTCTGTTGCCAAGATTTTGACATGTGTTTGGATGGAGCATATAGAATTTTGCCAACAGTGGGTATATCTGAAACAGCACAAAGTGACAGTAACTGGACCCAGAGTTGAAAAGGAGGAAGAGAGAAGGCCTTGTTTTTGTTATTTCAAGCAAATTGCTAAACTCTTTTACTGACCCCATGCTACCCATAAAAGCAATGGCCCATCTTTTCAATACTTAACATTTTTATTGGTGTTGTTAGATGGCAGTGAAATGTAGAACACCTCTCAGTGGTTCTGAAGAGCTAAAGATGGATATCATTCAGAGAGCTTTGGGAAAGCATGTGGTGGGTGTGAACTTGCCGCATCTTATGACCAGGGAATCATTCCAAAAAACAGGAGTAAAGGACAATGTTAAGTAATTGTATGACAGGAAGAAAAGATGTGGAAGTCAAATGACAAGATTGAGAGATGATAAGTGCTCCCGTAGTGTTCACATTGGTACCTTGTAATATCAGAAGAAATTGAGAAAGACCTCCAAAATGTTGGTTGTAACCTTGTTCCATATTTTTAGGAGTCTGGGTAAGGGTTGCACCCCAGAGACAAGCATGGATGGGTTATAGTCTGCATCATTGGAGAGGATTCCTGAATCAATGAGATGACAGAATCGTTTTTCTTTCTTCATTTCTGTGTGGTTGATTATGTTAAGACATTAATGTTGTCATCCCAAAAGTTGATGTAGCAATCTACTGTTTTTTTTTTTTTAAATTGTGATAGTACAGTTTTAATGAACTTTTTAAAAAATAGAGTCTCTGCCAGGGCTAGAATAGAGGTCCTAGAATTTCAGGCTTCTGTTCTTATATGTAAGGGATCTCTGTATAGAACTTCAAAATTCCTTTAAAGTCTTATAATGTTAGTTGGGAGATGCAAGCTGACATTGAATTCTCTGAGTAGGGAATGGATTAGGAGCTGATTCACATAAGTCCTGAATACTTAATTGATCATCATTGTGTAGCTTGTAATAAGTAGATATGTTAGAAAAAAAACAACACAGAATAAAACCAAATAAATATACAGAAAATCAGATACTTCTTGCTTTAAAAAAATCAATGGAATATTTAAGGGATTATTGGCACTTTGTCAGATGTAATAGAAGCGTAAAATAATCTTCCTATTTATAAGGTGTTTAGAGTCTAGACAGGTAATGACATCTAATAACAGAGAGTTTAGAGAAAGGACATATAAGTGTAGTTTATAAAGGTCACATGGAGATGAGGAGAGTTGAGCTTTGGAGAACAGAAAGGATATTTATGCAGTGAGAGACAGTTGGAAAACCTATCTGATTGGAGCATAGAATCAGTATTAGAATAGTGGAAAATAAGGACAGGAAAAATGACCAGATTTTGGAAGGACTTGAAAAAGCCAGACAAAGGAGCTTAGATTTGATTCACAGGCATTAAGGAATTCTTCTAACTTTTTTATTCAGTCAGCAAGCAGTGTGCTAGGTGCTGGAAATACAAAGACTAAATAAAAGTCCTGCCCTCAAGAAGCTTATATTCTATGGGGAGAGACCACATGTATACATGCAAATATATGCAAAATACATGTAAGGTTAGTTGAAGGTAGAGGTCCTTACCAGGAGAATTGGGAAAAGCCTCATGTAGGAAAGGGTGTTTGAGCTGAGTTTTGAAGGAAACTAGAGGTTTCAAGAAGGAAAAGTGAGGAGAGAATAAATTTCAGGAATGAAAGATAATCTGAAGAGACAAGAGATGGTATATTGTGTTTGGGGACAAGAAGGCCAGTTTGACTGGACTGAGTGCCTGAAGGGAAATAATCTATAGTAAGGTTAGAAAGCTAGCTTGGAGGTAGTTTGCCAAATGGTTTGAATGTCCTTTAAGAAAGACATGAAGTACTATGTTTTAGGAAGATTGCTTAGGCGGCAGTATCCAAGTTCGGGAAAGTTGCTGTCAGAGAGACCAATTAAGAGACTTTTGCAATAATGAAGAATGAGACGTTAACGCCTGTATTAGAATGGTGGCAATGGGAATGGAAAGGAAGGAGACTCTATGAAACAGTGTTAAGGAAGAAATGTGGGGGATAAAGTCGAGGGGAAAAGCAAAGATGACTCTTAAGATTGTACGAGGATAACTTGGGGAATGATTGTGGCATTTACAGAAATAAGTAAACTAGATACTCCCTCCCATCAGTAGAGTATGATGTTTGTATAAGGTGCTACTTATTGTCAAATGTGGTTACTTACTGTGTCTATTAGCTTTACTTAAATGTTTTTCATCATCTAAGGAAGGATTTGATGGGAAGGGTTAATTAAGAGAAAATGATTAGATTCCTAAATAAGGCAACAAATAAAACTTTAAAATAAAAAATAAGTTAATTGGCAGGAAATCAAAGCAGAAATATCCTTAAAATAGTTGAAATGACAAGACTGAAAGTCATATAAAAATTTAGGGCCAGAGCCACTTTGGGGAGTCATTATTATAAAGGAAAGAGTTGTACCATTGGGAGAAGATAAGGTTTTTGAAGGAGTGAATATAGAGAGAACTAAGGGCTGAGGAATCTTGCCTTAGGGAAACTGATACTTCCCCCTCTGAGTAGGACAGAATGCCAGTGAAGGAGTTAGAAAAGGAACAGGTAAACAATCTGTTATGTAGGATTTGAGAAGCCTATTAGACATTTTAAAGAAGTAGGTGTTGGTCCAGTGATTTAAAATGTAAGAGAGTGAAAAAAAAATGAGGATTGAGAAGAGGGCATTGGATTTACCTAAAAGGGAGTTTAACAGCACTATCTTTAGAAATAGTGATTATTGTAATTGTGGAAAAAGAAGCCAAAGGAAGTAATGAATGATGAGAAGTGTTGCTTTGAGATCATTTATGCAAGAAATTTGATTATGCAAAGGATGGTAGAAATTGGATAGTAGGAGGTTCTGGTGATAGGATTTTGTTTTGTTTTGTTTTAGCTAAGGGAGATGTGTGTGTGTGTGTGTGTGTGTGTGTGTGTGTGTGTGTGTGTTCACATGTGCATTCATGAAAGAGGGAAGATGTTTTGTGGGTCAAGATCCCAGAAGATATTGGAAGGATTGAGGTATGAGATAGAAGAGTAGTTAACCTTGGCAAGGAAGAGAGGCCATGTTTTTTTTTTTTTTAATGAAGGGTGAAGAAAAAGATGGGCAAAGGTATTGACAATTTTAGCAGACTAGCCAAAGAGAGTTGAGAGTTCTCATCAGATGGCCTCAGTGCTCTCAGTTCTGTCTAGTCATTGAGAGAAGTTGTTATGCTTTAAAGGTTTATTTAGTACTTAGTAGAAAATAAAAACAAATGTATGCTGAGAATTTCTTTTTAATATAGTTCTCAGTGTTTTTGTTTTAAAAAACATTATACTTCTTTAATTTCTTTCAGTATTCTTACTCTTTTAATTGGGGAATAGTAGACTAATAAAAAATTTGGTAATAAAGGGTAAGTACCAGTTTTTAACCAAACTCCAGCTTATGTAATACTTTCAAGTTAGCATACTGTGCCTGAGATACCTTAAGTATCTCAAGGTGAATTTGATCAAGGAGAAAGAAGCTATTTATACTTGGATTAATTAGTATCTCTCTCTGTTTTAAAGGACCTGTATTCTTGGAGCAGCGGGATGAACTTGAGGGGGTGTACAAAATTTACTGCCAGAATCATGATGAGGCCATTGCACTGCTGGAGATCTATGAGAAGGAGGAGAAGATTCAGAAGCTTCTTTTAGAATACTTGGAAAACCTTAAGTAGGAACTTTGATCTTTTTGTCCTTCCCTTAGTCCATCAGTTCTTTGTACCCTCTCTGCTCTTTTTCTCTCTTTCCACTCTTACTACTTCTTAGCTCTGTCCTATTTTATAACTCACCCTAGTATGTCAGAGAGATATTTTGAATCATAGAGTCATAAAGCTGGAAGGAGTTTTAAATGACCCAGGTCTAAAATCCCAGGATGACTATGGAACCATCCTAACTTCCTGGTAACCAAAAAATTACCTTGAGATTCTAAGACCTACCTACTCAAGGCTGGAAAGGATATCATTTACTAGTTGAGGGGAGGTAACACAGGGCAGGGGAAGAAGGGAAGATAGAAAGAGGATGACTCTTTTTGTTTTTAATTAAACATTTTATTAGAAATAATATTAAACCACAAATATTTAATATATTAGCACATTATATAGTGATGTAACCTCAACAAATATATACTATATGATATGTTATATGGTATATAATTATATATTAATATAATACACTACAATGTAATTATATTCTATACAGTTATATCTCATGTAACTATACATTAATATCATTTAATCATATTATATATTATATACTATGTTATATATTAATATACTCGGTATTATTGTGTTACATATCATATGTACTAGATATAATATAATTATATTTCTTAGTAATAGCTTACATTTACATGAGTTAATGTAAGTGCGTAAAGTGTCAGTCCCTCTTAAGTCTCTGTAAGCATTCTTTGTTGATTGTCGCTTCAGTTTATTTTATTTTACTTTATTGTATAGTCCTTCACTAACGTTGATTCTGCCTTGTAGTATAGAAATGACTGGGTTCTTGAAGGTTATGCCAAAAAAGTTCAGGCTCTGGCAGGTCACCTTGAGCTGAAAAGGATTCAGGTGCTGGTCCCATGGCAGGCTCTCTGTTCATCTGTGCACTAGCCTCGCTAAGTTCGTGGAGTCTAATGATCAGACGATAATGACTTTTGTTGGCCACAGCATTTCATGAATACTGTCTCTTAAGATTTGGAAGGATTTTATTCTGTACCTGCACCCATAACAGAGAAATTATAGGTCCCTGAAATATTATAGTAAGAATTATATGCATGTACTGTACTAGATACTTTAAAAAGTCTGTTAAAATTTTTTTTAATGTTCTTTTTTATTATGAATTTAATCAGCATCAATAAACATAACAAAAGCACATTTTAATTTTAACACAATAGTAACAAAACTGCCCTGCTTGACTGTGTCTCTTTCTGAACTTTTGCTGTCTCCTGGGCATTTTTTATTGTTTCCTTGACATTCTTTCTTGTTTTTCTTTGGTTGTATCACTATTACTACCCAACAAGTCTGCCTGCAGCCCCACTTTCATTTTCCCCAAATAAAAACTGTCCCTTTTAACAAGTATAGTCAGTCTAAACCTACACATTGGTCATTTCTGAAAATAGATATCTATTTAGTTCTGTCTCTAGTTTATCAATTCTCAAAACATGGTCCCCCCTCATAAGGGATCTGCAAGGTCAGAACTATTTTTATGCTATATGATGTATGGCATATATAATTTTCATGATATAATTGACTAACACATTTTAATTTCTAATACAATAAATATTGATGAATGTAACTCACATAAATGAAAGCTCTTTGAGAGATTGTTAATAATTTTTTAAAGAATGTAAAGGGATCCTGAGGCCAAAAAATCTGAGAACTGCTGCGTTAAACTATCTCCCTTCCTGGAAGTAGAGAGCGTACTTCATCATCGGGAGAGAACTCTTTTAAGAGTTGAATCCTAGGATCTGTGAGTTTTTTCCTGTTAACTGTGCCTCCCTTAACTTTTCATTATATATTTCTTTTTCTACTCTTGAATTGCTTTTTTATTCCCATAAAATCCTCCTTAATTCAAGGGTCATTTCCCTGCTCTTGTATGTCATCTTTTGCATGCTTTAAGTTCCACCTCTTATTATATCACTCACTGACCCTGCCCTGAACAATGTACACCATAGTAAATTTCAAATCATCATTATTCCCAAACCAAATCTAGTGCCTCCCTCTTACATAATCCTGAATAAGGTTTTATCAGCCTGATCTCCTTTTTTGGGGTCGGGGAGGTGAGGCAATCAGAGTTAAATGACTTGCCCAAGGTCACACAGCTAGTGACATGTGTCACTAGTGAGTGTCATGTGTCTGAGGTCTCATTTGAACTCAGGTCCTCCTGACTCCAGGGCCGGTGCTGTATCCACTGTGCCACCTAGCTGCCCCTACAAGCCTAATCTCTAAAAGGGAACAAAAATAGGTAGTCCCTATTTTTTAAAAATGATGGTGTGTGCAATAGGGGAAATTATGTGTATGTGGGGGGGGCAAATATAGGAATCTTTCTGTGCTGTCCTCAAAATGAAGATAAGATCAGCCTTGGCTAGTTACAGGAGAATGAATGTGCTAATCCTCAAGCAAGTGTGAATTAACTGGGGTTTGAAGAAGAGAGAAAGTCTTGTTGATTTTACCTTTGTAACGTCTCTCTTATACACACCACCTCTCCTTAGTCACTTCTACCCCACTATTGCAAGCCCTTATCTAGGCAGAGAGACTGGGGTGTGCTGATTAATGTTTAACATCAGCATAATACACTTTTAAGTTTAATCTGCATTATTAACATGCCTTCATAAGTCTAGAAAATCAGCAAAACAATCAAGCCGTGATTTGCTCCTTTTCAAGGTTTAAATGCCCTGCTGAGATTTTAACAGCGGGTTCCAGTTGACTTCAGCATACCCCTGCAATAGAGGTTAAGTAACTTAACCCAGGTTCACTAGTTAGTATCAAAAGGGGATTTGAACCCAGGTCTTCCTGACTCCAAGGCCAGCACTACATACTTTAAGCTGTCTTTGTCTTTGCTAAAAAAATTTTTTCTTTTATAATTCCTGAATCCAGCCCCTTAACTCCATCCCTGTCACAGTGGTTCTCTTCCAAGCCAGAATATCTTTTCTCATTATATTATAACCACACCCTCCTCTTTAAATTCCCAGTACTAGCATCTCTGCCCTTCACTTGACTCTTAACACCATTGCTATCTTTTTAGGAACTTTTATTTGATTTACTCTACACAGCATATCCCCTACTTATAGCACATCATTAGGTGCTAAATAAATTTTTTAGCTATTGCCATTGTTTCTGTTGACTTCTTTTTGTCAGATATAAAGAACAATTTCCTACAGCTTATCACTGACAGGCTATGTATTCTTTTTGCTTTTACTTTGCTAATTTTGTGCTTACCAGGATTGGATTCTTCCTTCATATTTTCCATCATAGTAATCCAGATTTTTTATTTTTCCTTAGAAACTTTTGGTACCATTCCCATTTGTTTTGTAGATCTCTTGTGGTTCTGAATTTAGCACATTTAATAACTTACTTTTCTTGGCTTTCCTGTTATAATCTATTCCATCTCACTAAAATTATTACCTTGACAAGATCTAGCTTGCTTGGACTCCCTCTGTCTCTTAGCCTTTTTGTTAACTTGATCTTTTCTTTAATTTGGAGAATGCTAAATTCATAGGATTATAGATTTTATTTTATTTTGCCCTGGAACATAGGGTTGTTTTTTGTTTGTTTTTGTTTTATTTGAAATTTTTTCACATTCCTCCCACTCCCCACATTTGGGGGGGAAAATGAAAAATAAAAACCCTTGTAACAAATATGTGTAGTCAAGCAAAACAGATTCCTGCATTGGACATGTACAAAAAAATGTCTTTTTTTTTTTTTTCCAATTTATTTATTTATTTCCACCAAATTTTGAGTTCCAGATTTTCTCCCTGTCCCTCCCCTTCCCCTACCCCATGATGGCGTGCATTCTGATTAACCCCTTCCCTTAATCTGCCCTCCCTTCTATCATCTCTCCCTCCCTTCTTTTATCCCCTTCTCCTTCTGTTTTCCTGTAAGATAGATTTCAATATCCCATTGACTGTGTATCTGATTTCACATAGAAACAGTTTTTAATATTTGTTTTTAAAGCTTTGAGTTCCAAATTCTCTCCCCTCCTTTCTCCCCACCCACCCTTATTGAGAAGGTAAGCAATTCGATATAGGTTATACATGTGTAGTCATGCAAAACACTTCCATAATAGTCATGTGAAAGACTAACTATATTTCCCTCCATTCTATCCCACCCCCCGTTTATTCTGTTCTCTCTTTTGTCCCTGTCCTTTCCCAAAAGTGTTTGCTTCTGATTATCCCCTACCCCAATCTGCCCTCCCTTCTCCCCTTCTCCCCTACTTTCCTGTAGAGTAAGATAGATTTCTATACCCATTTGAGTGTGTGTGTTATTCCTTCCTTAAGCCAAATCCAATGAGAGTAAAATTCACTCATTCCCTTTTGCCTACCCCCTCTTCCCCTCCACTAGAAAAGCTTTTTCTTGCCTCTTATCCCATTCTACCTCTCCCTTTCTCCTTCTCCCAGTACATTCCTCTCTTCTCCCTTAATTTTATTTTTTAGAAATCATCCCTTCATATTCAACTCGCCCTGTGCCCTCTGTCTGTATATATTCCCTCCAACTACCCTAATAATGAGAAAGATCTCATGAGTTACAAATACCATCTTTCCATGTAGGAATGTAAACAGTTCAACTTTAATAAGTCCCTTATGATTTCTCTTTCCTGTTTACTTTTTCGTGCTTCTCTTGAGTCTTGTATCTGAAAGTCAAATTTTCTGTTTAGCTCTGGCTTCTCAAAAATGCATTAAATTCTACGTCATTGAATGTCGATTTTTCCCCCTGAAGGATTATATTCAGTTTTGCTGGGTGGGTGATTCTTAGTTTTAATCCTAGCTCCTTTCACCTCCAGAATATCATTCCAAGGCTTCCAATCCCTTAATGTAGAAGCTGCTAAATCTTGTGTTATCCTCATTGTGTTTTCACAGTACTTGAATTGTTTCTTTCTAGCTGCTTACAGTTTTTCTCCTTGACCTGGGAACTCTGAATTTGGCTGTAGTATTCCTAGGAGCTTTCTTTTTGGGATCACTTTCAGGAGGTGATTGTTGGATTCTTTAAATTTCTGTTTTACCCTCTGGCTCTAGAATATCAGGGCAGTTTTCCTTAATAATTTCTTGAAAGATGATGTCTAGGCTCTTTTTTTGATCATGGCTTTCAGATAGTCCAGTAATTTTAAAATTATCTCTCCTGGATCTATTTTCCAGATCAGTTGTTTTTCCAGTGAGATATTTTACATTGTCTTCTATTTTTCATTCTTTTGGTTTTGTTTAATAATTTCTTGATTTCTCATAGAGTCATTAGCTTCCATTTGCTCCATTCTAATTTTTTTGTGTGTGTTGATAGGATGGTTATATTAAAATCAGTCAAAAGTAAGATTAGTTGTAATCTAGTGGAAGGAACAGAGAAAGATGATGATATGCTGAGATGATGTGCTGTAAACTCCTCAATTTTACCATGAACAAAGACAATCTTAATTTGTGGCTTTCTTTTCTCCATAGAAAGTCCAGTTCTCAACTAGTAACATAGGTCACAAACAGATTTCAGCCTTCTTAACATTTAAATTTCTATTAATCCTTGCACGATTTATGTAACTATAATGATACTTTAATTTAAAGGTTATGGTGGGACTTTTTGCATATAGAGAAATGAAACAGCGATTTAATCCCAGCTGATAGGAATTTTTTTTTATGCAGACATTAATGGTAGCACTGAACATCATTGTTTTAAATATATACATATGAAATACATTTTACATATATATCTACATATACATATGTTCAGTATTAATTATCTGCAAGAAAAAAAAATGGAAAAGTCAGAATTTCACACCCATAGCTTACTTGCTTTCAGAAACATTGTCTAGAAAGCAGCATATGTTTTTCAAGTCCTTTAAGATTAAATATATTGCTGTTTATTTCCACAAAGTCGATGGCCATGGCTACTGGTGCTTTAATATTATTTCTTACTAAAAATATGCTACTGCCATAATCCTTCCCCAGTTAAAAGTCATGAGTAATGTTCACAATTTTAAAGGACATATGCTGCTGAAGACACTTGAAAGCGTTGTTAAGCAGGAAAATCATCAACTATTCTCACAAAATATAAGCTTCCAAAACCAGTTCCTTATGATACTATTAAAAAAAATTGTCCAAATTGTTTCATTTTACATAAACAAGTCCTTTTTATTTGCCCCTCTTTCTCAAAATGTATACAGAAAGCAGTTACCATTTAATTAGCTCTTCAGTTCTGCCAAGAATTATTTTTTCCTAGAAAATTTTCAAGAAGTTTATGAGTCTTTAAACATTCGATTTCAATATTCATCATCTTCATCAGAATCCATTACTTTTCTTCTGTTGAACTTAACTTTATTTTCTTTTCTATTTGCTGGTTTACTTTTTCAAGAATTTCTATCAATCCTTGCTGTGATACCTTTCCACTCAGCTGCCCATATCTTACCATCTGTATGAAGTTCTCTATTGCTTTGGCCTTTTTTGGCTTTACAAGTGCTAAATTACTTAACCTGGCCCATGCTGACTGATTCAGAACTTGAGCTAGAATATTGTTTCTCATCTCTGCTTCTCTGTGTAATGCTGGATCACCAGAAGAGTTCTCATGCTTCTGCAGTTTAGCCAGCCGCTGCTTTTGCAGTAGTCTGAGTGTTTTCCCACAATTTGCTTGTCTTCCCAGCCAATTACTTGACTTTTTAACTCTTTGTTAAAGTAGGCTCTGGTTCCAGTGTGGAGGGTGTGTTGTCCCAAGCTTCAGAGGTTTGTGCAGCTGTTTTCAGAGATACTTCTAGGGACCTGTAAGTTTTCAGTTCTTCCAAGGTGGTATGATCTAAGGAAAGGTGTGTTTACTCCTCTCCTGGCCTGTGCTCTGGTCTGTGAGTGACAAGACAAGCACTCACTTCTGCGCTGAAACTGTGAGGAGGGTTCCCTCTCTACTGCTGCCCATAAGCTCTGCTATGCCAGTGCTGCTGCTTGTCCCAGGACTATGACCCAGATCCAAATATGGGCAAAGCAACAGAATCCTGCCTCATTGCCAGCAAAGACATCCCTGTAATCTCCTTCTGATCAGTTTGGTCCCCTTCACTGTCTGTGGACTGAGAGCTGTAGAAGCAGCTGCTACCCCAGAGCTGCACTAGGGTGAGGGCTGGACCACACTCCTCTCTCATCCAGGTCCAATGGACTTTTCCCACTGACCTTCTAATTTGCTTTTGGTGTTTTTGAGTTGAGAAGTCTGGAAAACACCACAGCTACCTGTGATTCAGTCCCCTGAGGTCTGCTCTGCATTTGCTGGGGCCCTGTCGTTACAGGCGTGGCCCACGCTGAACTGCACTCCTCTCCCAGCCCAGTGCAACAGACTTTTCCTGTCGACCGTCCAGGTTGTCATGAGCTGGAAATTTGTTTCACTCTGTCTTTTTGTGGGTTCTGCTGCTAGAATTTGTTTAGAGTCACTTTTTATAGGTATTTGGAGGGGTTTGGGGGACAACTCAGGCAAGTTCCTGCTTTTACTCCGCCATCTTGGCTCCACCCCCAAATATGTCTTATTCTGTACCCTGAGTCATCACCCCTCTGTCAGGTTAGAATTGTGATTGGTTATTGCATTGATCAGATTTCTTAATTAAGACTTACAGCATTGTTATTGTATAAATCATTCTGGTTCTGCTCACTTCACTGTGTCAGTTCATATAAGTCTTCTCAGCTTTCTCTATAACTATCTTCTTCATCCTTTCTTATGGCACAGTAGCATTATATTACATTCACATACCATAATTTGTTCAGCTGTTTCCTGAATGATAGGTAACATACTAGTTTTTTGCTACTGAAAAAAGAACAGAAATAAATACTTTTGTATATTTGGATCCTTTTCCTCTTTCTTTGATTTTTTTTAAGAGTATAGTAATATTGATGAGTCAGAAGATATATACAGTTTAGTAATATTTTGGGCATAGTTCTAAATGGCTTTCCAGAACTGCTAAACCGGTTCATAGCTCCCTAGTTTAGTGCATCACTGTTCCTGTTTTCCTGTGGTCCCTCCAACATTTGTCATTTTAATTTTTGTCAACTTCGTCAGTCTTATTGATGAAAGGTGGAATCTCACAATGGCACACATGATCTTCTTTAATATTTTCCTGAGTTCAGCTGTCTGTTTTTCTGAAATTTTTGTCTGTTCATTTCTGTCTCTAAAGTTAGTAAAATAATTCCCTTTACAGTTTATTCTAATGTTTCTATTCTCAGGAACTTAAATAATGCTATGTATACTGTTATTTTTTCCCCAAGATCCTTGAGTAGTTAAAATCCTTTCTCTCTACCAGTTTTTGTTTATTTGGGTTTTTGTTTTTTTTTTTATTGGTGAGGCAATGGGTGTTAAGTGACTTGCCCAGGGTCACACAGCTAGTGTCAAGTGTCTGAGGCCAGATTTGAACTCAGGTCCTCCTCACTCCAGGGCTTATGCTCTATCCACTGCGCCATCTAGCTGCCCTCTCTACCAGTTTTGACCTAAGGATTTCTGTACCTTTTTGTGGTTTAGAGGTCCATGCTAAAATCCTATCATTATGCTTTGTTATTCCTTTTAGCTTTACTTTTAGGGACTTTAGTTGAAATTCATATTATTTTTAACTCTTTTGGATTGATTTATATTTAAAAGTTCTCCCTGTATTGTTAACATTTCTAGGTCAATGGGTTCAAGGGTACCCAGAACTTTCCCTAAAGCATCAGGAAGAGAGCTTGGTCCAAGTAAATAATTCCCAAAATAGGGACAAAGACCGAGTATTGTTACTCTTGGCAAATCACCAAGCCACATTTCCCGAGATATAACAGTGTTCTAGATCTTTAAGGGAGGCTGCAAATAATAAGATATGTTAGATCACAGATTCTTCATAACTGTATATACAAGATTAGAGAGCTAATTCTTTACTTTTCATACCAACGTTTGAGAGACAGCCATTTGCCAAACCAGCCATTGCGGCGAGGAGGGTTGGGGTGGGGAACATCGACACATAACTCTTTCTCAAATACTGAATCTCATGTCCAGTCCTTGTACAGTACCAGACACCTGAGTAAAGAAATATTTTAAGTTATGAGGTTTATCTCTTCTTTCTAGTAGCCTAGATATGGCAAGAATTTCTAGTTTCCTCTTTTCCCATGTGATTTGGTGTAACCAATGGATACCCATGCCTTGAAATTAACATGAAAAGCCTCTAACAAGTTGTCTCTTTTCTTTTCATGTTCCCTGCCTTATAGGAGCCTGTACAGTGAATGGTAAGTTCCTTTGTTACTTGCTGTTTCAGTCCATTCATTTATTCATTGATTTTTTCCCATATATTGTCTTTTATAAGTACAAATATTATGTTTTGCATGTAAGTGACACAAAAATTGTGATGATTGATGAAAACCTCTTTTTCTTCTCCTACAGGGGTTGTACAAACTACATTAACTTGGGCTCCTTCCTCATCAAACCAGTGCAAAGAGTTATGCGTTACCCGCTGCTGCTGATGGAGCTCCTGAATTCCACCCCAGAGTCTCACCCTGACAAAGTTCCTTTAACCAATGCTGTCCTTGCTGTCAAGGAGATCAATGTCAATATCAATGAATATAAACGTCGAAAAGACCTGGGTAAGATTGGTATGGCAGAATTCCTAAAAAAGAGGATTATGAGAAGAAAAGCCCTTTTACGAGAGGTTGGCAGAAGACATAGTTGAAAGTTATAGTAGAGAATGGTGGAGTTGCTTGGGGATGTAATTTTTATAAATAATCATTCTAAACTAAGTAACTACAAACAGAAACCAACATTTAGATACACAAATGCATAAATAAAGTCATAATACAACTGTAACTTCAGTTATTTAGCTCTGTAACTTTAACAAGATAGTAACAAAAACACTCTGTTTCCATCTTCTCTTTGGAGCTCTTTTTTTCCCCAGTTGTATATTTTTAGGGATTTTGTTATAATTTTTACATAGTTGTAATCAGTATGTATAGTGTGTATCATTCAGGTTCTTCAGTGAGGATGGGGATTAGGTCTTGTTTTGGTACTAAATCCCAATTTTATAGCCAAATACTCCAATCCCTATTAGTGTTTTAGAGAGTACTTGTTCAGTCACTAAATTGAATTTTGTTCTTTAGTCCTCAAGTACCGTAAAGGAGATGAAGACAGCCTAATGGAGAAAATCTCTAAATTTAACATCCACTCCATTATTAAGAAATCCAACAGAGTAAGCAGTCACCTGAAGCACCTCACAGGCTTTGCTCCTCAGGTAAGATCTTAGCATATCTTGGGTTACTGAAGAGAAAATTGATGTGTTTGTTCATAATTAGCTGGTGTAACTATTCATGCATGAGTTCTGTACATGAGTTTGAGTTGAAGAAGAAAAAGCAATTTTCTCAGGAGTAGAGCCTCATCTGTCTCCTGAAATATATACCATAACTTAGGGAATGACTTATGACACATTTCTTCACTAATCCCCAGCTATCTGCTACCCTCCCTCTCCTCCCACCAGAAGATAACCTTTTCATTCCAGAAATTCTCTCCCTTCCATAGCTAATCATTCTAGTATATACCAGCAATTAAGTTTAGGAGCCTGAAGCCACTAGTTCTGTGTATTAATTTGCTCTTTGAATACACATACATGAAACTTGTTTCTTGACCTTAAAGAGCTATCAGGCAGAGACAAGACCAACATACATTAAAAAATGAGGGGGCAGCTAGGTGGCGCAGTGGATAGAGCACTGGCCCTGAAGTCAGGAGGACCTCAGTTCAAATCTGGCCTCAGACCAAACACTTAACATTTACTAGCTGTGTGACCCTGGGCAAGTCACTTGACCCCAATTGCCTAAATAAAATAAAAAAAAATGAGAACAAAATATAACTAAGTGCCTGATTGTATAGTGTTTCCTATGAGTTCCTCATAGTTCACAGAAAGGAACAATGAAGGCTGAAGATTCAGGGGAAACTTCATGAAGAAAGTGTTATTTGAGATGAGCCTTAAATAACATAAAGGAGTTAAGTCAGTGGAGAAGAGGGAAGAGCTTTACAGATTAAGGAGCAAGAAGAAAACATGGCAGCTAGAATGAATATAGCCTGTTCCAGGGACAATAAAGAGAGCAACCTGATCAGACCAGAAGTGTTTTTGTCAAAGAATAGTGGGAAATGAGACTGGATAGGTAAAGTAGAGAGAGACCTGAATTATATGGCTTGAAAAGGCAGGCATAGCAAGTTAGGTTTGGTCCATTTGGAAAGTGGGAGCCAAACGGAATGATGAAATGTTTAAGGGAGACCAGTTGCTTGGGCTTTAATCAGGCCTTGTGACTTGATTGTGGACAGAAAGACAGACCACGTGCTTATTGTTTATTTTGTCCAGATAAGAGATGAAGCATTTGAAGAAACTGAGAAGAACTTCAGAATGCAAGAAAGACTTATTAAGTCTTTTATCCGAGACCTTTCCCTTTACCTTCAGCATATTCGTGTGAGTAAATAACCAACCGGTCATGCTTCAGTGTTATTTACTTAAATTTGTCAGTACACTTTGTTTTGATGCAAGGGGCAATAAATATCCCTTACAAAGTATTTTTCTCCAACCCAGCAGGATTTGTTAACAAGCTATTAACAGAAAGAAGGGATTGTCTTTAATTTTGAGAGTGTGATTCATAGACCTTGAATAGGGACTAGTACAACTTCCTCATTTTACAGATTAAGAAACTGAGACCTGGAGAGGTTAAGTAACAAAGTTATATAGATGGTAAATAGTAGAGCCAAGATTTGAATCCAGTTTTTCTGACTTTAAATCTAGTCTTCTTTCAGCTGTAGTAGGCTACCTTGATTATAGGCATTTGTTATGATTTTTGCTCCAGGAATCAGCATGTATGAAAGTTTTGGCTGCTATCAGCATGTGGGATGTGTGTATGGAGAAGGGAAATGGAGACTTGGAGCAATTTGAGAAAGTTCATCGATATATCAGTGACCAGCTCTTCACAGATTTTGTAAGTGACTGCCTCTGGTACTATTTCTTACCCTACTCATAACTATCCGTGACATCCAAGTCCTGAAGAAAGTTCTAGAAATGTAAGTATGTAGGAGTTACTCATAGTCTTTTGAGTTGTGCTTAACTTTAGGCTTTTGGTTATGGAATATGATGTTCATTTATTTAAATTTGTTATATTCAAGCCATACAAAATTAATGCAGTCAAACCTGATTTACAGTTTGAATATTAACCTTTTTTTAGGTGTATACTTTGTCATTAATCATCAGTTTATATTAATTAGCGAAACTCCAGATAGAAATCTAATTAACATCACTTATTAAACATATTTGTTTGCATATTGGTGAATGTTGGTCAAATTGGATAAATGAATAGATAGAAATTTAAAATGTAGACATGCAAAATCATGTCATTCATCTTAGAGTGCTATGGATGAATATTATACTGGCATGAATCCTTTCAAAAGTGTCTACATTCCAGCATGTGAACAAATAGCAAATGTGGGCACACATTGCAGACTGTAACAGAATTAGGCTGGGAATATAGGTCTAGCAGACCAAGTAATTTGCCCAAACGATGTTCCTTTCTCTTCCCCACAGAAAGAGAGGACCGAGCGGCTTGTCATCTCACCCCTAAACCAGCTTTTGAGCATGTTCACCGGACCTCACAAGCTGGTCCAGAAACGCTTTGATAAGCTGTTGGACTTCTACAATTGCACAGAACGAGCAGAGAAGTTGAAGGACAAGAAAACTTTGGAAGAACTGCAGTCTGCCCGTAACAACTATGAGGCCTTAAACGCACAGTTGTTGGATGAACTCCCTAAATTCAGACATTATGCCCAAGGCCTTTTCTCCAATTGTATCCATGGCTATGCAGAGGCACACTGTGATTTTGTGCATCGGGCCCTTCAGGAGTTGCAGCCACTGCTCAAAGTGAGTGCCTTATTCTCTGTAGTGATATGAGGGAAGAACACCCTCTTTCTGAAATTCCACTCATTTAGTATGGGAAATGACAGTATTATCTGGTGAATAATGTAAATTCCAGTAGGTAGGATCTGGCCCTGGATCATCTATCTACAATTTGCATTCTTGATCTTCTTTCATCATTGGTGAGATAATGTCTGCTCTGGAAGTTTCTCTTACTCCATCAGAATTGGAACCTCACAGATTATCTAGTCTGCCCCTTACCTGAGCAGGAGCCATCTCTACAGTGTCCATAACAGTGGTCATCCAACCTCCACTGGAAGGCTTCTTGTTATGGGAAACTTAGTACTTTCCAAGGCAATTCATACCTCTATTGGGCCACTTAAAATCATTGTGAAATTTCCCTTATGTTGGAAAAAAAATGGCCTCCCTGAAACTTCCACCTGTTAACAAACAAAACAAAAACTCTTCCACAACCTTTCTTTCAAATACTTGAAGTCAGTGTTCCTCTGCCCACATGTCTTCTCTTGACCAGGTTAAATAGGCTGGTCAGTTTTACATTTTGGCTGTGCATGAAAATCATTGTTCATTTTGTCAGGGTCGATATTCCAGATCTTGGTTGTTGATTCTTTACATGGGGTAGACTGAAGCAGAGCCTTAACTACCAGAATTAATTTTGATGGAAGCATTTATTCCTGCAGTTCTTTCATCTTTTTGATTCTTTCCCTGCTTTATCATTGCTCTCTTTTTCGTGGGCTCTAGCTGCTTAAAGTTGCTGACAAAGAGGGAAACCTCATCGCCATCTTCCATGAAGAGCACAGCCGAGTTCTTCAGCAGCTCCAGGTCTTCACATTCTTCCCAGAGTCTGTTCCAGCCACCAAGAAGCCCTTTGAGAGAAAGACTATGGAGCGCCAGTCTTCTCGGAAGCCTCTTCAGGGTTTGGTGAGTACAAGACTACCTCTTTAGATGAAGTTTGTGTACCCAACCCAGTGTGACCAGAAGCAGTTTTTATACAAAGTTTATAGGAGCTTAAATATTGTAATAGATGGAAAATAAGAATTCTTCTATTTTTGTCTCATTTCTATCAAAGATACCTGGAGTAGTGAATTTGTTTGTAAATTTTTTTTTATTTTTTGCTTTTTGATGAGGCAGTTGGGGTTAAGTGACTTGCCCAGGGTCACACAGCTAGTAAGTGTCAAGTGTCTGAGGCTGGATTTGAACCCTGACTCCAAGGCCAGAGCTCTATCACTGCACCCTGCCCCTGCTTGTAATTTTCACAGAATGTATTTATTCCACTCATTTCTCTAAAAAGCATACTTCGGACTTGATCTTGATAATTAGAAGGGAATTAATTCCTTATTAAAATTATATATCTTTATTGTATAATGAAAGAGGTAACTTTTTTAAAAATTCCAACTTTTGTTATTTTAATTTTTAAAAGACTATCTTTTTATTAATCCCTTCTGTTTATATATCAACCCAATCCCTATACAAACCCAGTGAGTTTTCCCTCATAATAAAGAAAAACAGGTAAGTTAAATCAACTGACATAGGGATCATGTGTAACAACTTAGGCAATGCCCTCCTTCATCTCGCCACACTTCTTCAAGAAGGGAGGAAGAAAAAAAGGGGGGGGGAGGAAGAGAGGTGTGAATTCCCTCTTCTCAAAGGCCAAGAGTGGTCATTGCAATGACATGGTATTTGGGTTTTGTTGAATATTCTTTTCATTTACATTATTGTAATCATTGTGTACGGTTTCCTGGTTCTACTTAATTCATTCAACTGATTATACTTTTTTTCCTAAATTCTTCATACTTGCTTTCTTGCAACACAAGATATCCCGTTGCATTAATATACCACAGTGATTCACTCATTTCCCAGTTTATTCACCTACTTCAGACACCTACTTTTTGGCCACCAAATTTCATATATATGAAGATAAAATGATAATTTTTCTTCACCCAGATAACAAAACATTGAACATAAAAGGTCTTGGC
The DNA here is from genome assembly GCF_900497805.2 of Vombatus ursinus. Classification (NCBI taxonomy): domain Eukaryota; kingdom Metazoa; phylum Chordata; class Mammalia; order Diprotodontia; family Vombatidae; genus Vombatus; species Vombatus ursinus. The sequence continues at coordinate 23,377,376 of NW_020940527.1, forward strand.
CTATGCCTGTAGTGAGGCCAAATAGTCATAATGATAATAATGATAATAGCTAACATTTATATAGAGTTTACTGTGTGCCAGGCATGAGAATCATGAATGACAGTATTTCAAATTTCTATATTTTAAATGTGCATTAAATCCTCTCCTTCTCCAAAACATCCGTGTTTCTTTTAATGACTGAATTTAGGAAGTTCATCCAACAGCTGTGTGTTTAAGCCCTCGTAGTTGTTACAGGCAGATTGCAGTACTTCCAAAGTTTTCTTATCCTTCACCTTCTCTGCTCATTCTGTGCAGTTGTAGAAGTCCAACAGCTTATCAAACATTTTCAGTAGGCATGAGTGGTCATTATTAGACTAGGGGATCAGAGAAACCCTGAAGATACAGTTTGTTGGGATTTCAACAGAATACATCAAATCACAAGATTTCAAGGTAGAAATTTTAGAGAACACCTAGCCCAGAGGTTCCTGCCAAGCACTTTACAATTATGATCTCATCCTTACAACAGTCTTGGGAGATAGGTGCTATTCTTATCCCTGTTTTTACAGATGAGGAAACTGAGGCAAACAGAGGTGAAATGACTTCTCAGAGTCACATAGCTAGAAAGTATCTGGAGCTGGATTTGAACTCAGATCTTTCTGACTCTAGGCCTGCTGCTCTATCTAAGTAGGCCTTACATTTTCAGTGAGGTTAGATTTTTGCCATTGTTTCTGAGACTGTATTTGAACAGGTTATGAATTAATCCGCATGAGGAGCCATTATTAATCACTTGTACTTTTTGTGTTACCTTTCAGCCAAGCTATATGCTACAGTCAGATGAACTCCGTGCTACCTTGCTGGTGAGATATTCCCCTGAAAAACTCTTCCAAGCAGAACGAAACTTCAATGCTGCCCAAGACCTAGATGTGTCACTCCTTGAGGGAGACCTTGTGGGTGTAATCAAAAAGAAGGACCCTATGGGCAGTCAGAATCGATGGCTGATTGACAATGGAGGTAAGTTTTTGAGAGGGCATTTGGGTCCGGCTAGGTTAGCAAGGACAAATGGTATTGTGAGTTATTCATGAATTTGGTCCAGTCCATGAGAATGTCTTTTGATTCTTCTCATTGAATCCAGATGTCTGGTTCTCAAGACATCATTTGATTTATCCTCTACCTTTAGATAGTACTGTACAATACCCATGCTTTAAAGATGACCAGTTATCTGTCCATTTCTTTTAAATCTCCAAAGAGACTCTTTGGCTTATCTTGGAAATATATTTGATAAAAACATCGATGAAACTTACAGGCAGTAAAATCCTACCTCTAACAGCTAACTTAACTCCTTCTTGGCATAACTTAAGCCTTTTGAAATGCAGCATGTTATAGTAGAAAGAGAATTTGAGGTAAAATAATCTTGGGTTCAAGTCCTAGGTCCTGTAGTTACTATGTGGGAAAATTACTTAACCTTTCTGATCAATCCTCATTTCCTCTTTTGTAAAAATAGGCATTTGCACCATCTCATGAATACTGGTATCACCTCTCTGAAGATGACCCCCAAATCTACATATCTGGGCTTAACCTCCCCCACATTTCCAACTCCTAAATATCTCCAGTTAAGTGTCTCACTGGCAGTTCAAATGCAACATATCCAAAACTAAACTGATTATTTTCTCTCTTAAACCCTCTCCTTCTCCAAAATACCCCTGTTTCTTTTAATTATATTCTTGTTACCCAGGCTTGAAACTTCAGGCCCATCTTTAACTCATCCCTCCCACTCCCCATGTCCAACTTATCTCATTGATTTTACCTCTTTATGAATTATGTCCATACCCTTCTCTCTGTTTATAGCTGCATTCTAATTCAGGTCCTTGTCACCTCTCACCTGAACTCTTCTTAATAGTCTTCTTATTGGTCTCCTTTGTCTCTTGTATCTTCCCCTCTCCAAGTTATATTTCACACAGCTGCCAGAATAATCTTCCTAAAGGCTGATTTTGTCTCTTCCCTGTTCAGTGGTTTCCAGTTGCTATTAATATAAAATAAAGTCTCCTTAGCTTGGCATTTAGGACCCTCTCTAGTCTGTCTCCCAGCCTATTTTTCCAAAGAACTAGATTACTAGAGCACTCCTGAACCTACATCCATGAACTTGTATAGACTTTGCCTTCATGCTTGAAATGCAGTCCTTCCTCATCTCTGCCTTTCAGAGACTTTGTCTTCAAGGCTCTGATCATTCCTTGATCCTCAGCTAAAATGGTTTTTTCCATCTTCTTTTCCTAGGTACTTTGTCTGGATCTTGCCTTTGCCCAATGATTCCATACTTACTTCAGCTGTGTACTTATCTATATACTTCTCTGGATAAATGTCTGTTAGCTCCTTAGGGGCAGAGACCTTGTCATATCATATTATATTTTTGTAACTTGAGCACTTAGCAGAGTGGTATTTATAGAGGAAGCATTGAATAAACATTCTCCTCATAGCATGCTAGGAGTGGTATATTTTTAGTAGGCATGAGTAGTCATTATTAGACTAGGAGATCAGAGAAACCCTGGAGATACAGTTTTTTGGGATTTCAACAGGACACATCAAATAATAGAATTTCAAAGTAGAAACTTTAGAGAATACCTAGCCCAGAGGTTCCTAATCCAGGGGCATATGAAATTTTTTTTAATATTTCAATAAAATTGTGTTTCTTTCTAATCCTTTGTGTTTTATTTTAAGCATTTAGAAGCATTCTTCTGAGAAGGGGTCCATAGACTTCCCCAAACTGCCAGAGGGGTCCTTACACAGTAAAGGTTAAATGCACCTGTTTAAGTCCACTGAGGTACAAGAATTTGCATAGTACTCTTAGAACCAGAAGGGACCTTATATTTTCCATTGGGACATATTTCTTGTCTCAATATCCTTGGAGATAGAAATTTGGATTAGACGATCAGACAGTTAGGTAAATAAATATGATCTAGACTTGGGTTACAAAAACCAGCTTCCACGGGTACAATAGGAGAAAAGCATGGCAGGACAACACTTGATGCAAAGAAAACTTTAGAGGTTTTATTTGATACAAACTCAGTGTCAGCTATATGATGTGGCCATATTATTGAAATATAGTGTCTAGAAGGAGAAAGGGAAGAGTTCCTCATTAGTCATAGACAGTCACATCTCTTAGTAGTTCTTGACAGCATATTTTAAGAGGGACATTGATCAGCTGGAGTATGTCCAGAAGAGGGGTCAGGGTGTTGAGGGGCACGAAACCATGACATGAGAATCATTTGACAGAACTGCAGATATTTCTGGAGAAGATGTAGTGTTTTTGTTCAGTCATTCAGTTGTGTCCAACTTTTATGATCACATAGACCATAGAATGCCAGCCCCTTCTGTCCTCCACTTTCTCCTGAAGTCTGTCCAAGCTCACATTCATTGTTTCCATGACACTTATCTATCCATCTGATCCTCTGCTGTCCCCTTCTCCTTTTGCCTTCAGTCTTTGCTAACATCAGTCTTTTCCATTGACTCCTGCCATCTTTTCATGATGTAGCCAAAATCATTTAAGCTTCAGCTTCAGTTTGTGACCTTCCAGTTAATAGTCTGAATTTATTTCTTTAAGTATTGATTGATTTGACCTCCTTGCTATCCAAGGAACTCTCTTCTCCAGAACCACAGTTTGAAAGCATCGATTCTGCGGCACTCAGCTTTTCTTAGAGTCCAACTAAGAGAAAACTTAGGGGATGTGATTTCTGTCTTGAAATATTTGAATGGTGGCCCTATGAAAGCAGAAGTAGATTGACTACATAAGACTTCAAAGAGCAAAGCTAGAACCATGGAACGTAACTTATTGCCAGACATACTTTCCTCAGTCTGAGAAGGAACTTCCTACAAATTAGAAGTGTCTAAAAATGAAAGGAGTAGTTTCATGAGGAAGTGTGTTACCCTTCACTGTCACTATTGTAGCACATCTGAGGGATGGTGTAGTGTTCATTCATGTTACACATTTTGGCATAGGGTCAGGCGGGGTAGGGGGGTGTGGGGGAAGGGGGAGGGAGGACCATTTAATAAGCATTGTTGAAGTGCCCTTTGTGTTAGGCAGCTAGCTGGTGTGGTGGGTAGAGTGTAGGACTTGGAGACAGGAAGACCTGAGTTTGGATCCAACCTCAGACAGTTATTATATTTGTAAAGCACTATATAAATGGTAGATATTATTATTAATGCTTTAAAAGCTTATAAATCATTTTACAAAAAAGTTCATGTATATTATTATTTCATTGGAATGGTATAGCAGTCCTATAAAGTACATACTACAGAATATACTATAGATTATTCCCATTTTACAGATAAGAAAATTTGAAATTTAGAGAGATTAAGCGGCTTGCCAGTGATCACCCAGACAGTAAGCAGAGGCATAATTTGAACTGTGGTCTTCCTGACTTCAAGTGCAACACCTGGGCCACTATTTCATGCTGCATTGAACTTGATGAGCTATAACATTTCTTCTGATACTGATTTTGTGATTTGAAGACCTTTCTCTTTCTTGTCACTAGACATCTTGGTATTTTTGAGTGTTATTAGCAACCTGAGTTGATTTTGTTACTCCTTTACTGCCTTGAAAACTGCTGACCTTTGTATTTATTTACTATAGTCACCAAAGGCTTTGTGTACAGCTCCTTCTTGAAGCCCTACAACCCACGTCGGAGCCACTCAGATGCTTCTGTTGGCAGCCATTCCTCCACTGAATCGGAGCACAGCAATTCTTCCCCCAAATTCCCAAGAGAGAGCGGCAGCAATGCCTTGTCCGTAAACCCTGGCAATGTAGCAGCAGACTTCACCTTAGGACCACTCCAACAGCCTGCTCAGAACTCTTCCTTGTGGCAAGAGTCTGGCCAGGAGAATGTCCATGCCTCTTCAAACTCAGTTGTTCCTGAGGAAGGTCCTTCAAAATGTCTCCTAGACAAAGACTCTCCTTACCAAACCAGGTCGTGGAATGCTGTGGACCTAGTAGACTTAACCAGAGGTGTTGACCAACAGAGTCCTGCTGTGAGAGGCTACCGACACTCCAGTCACCCTGAAACAGTTAGCCAAGTAGTACCACGACGCAACGGGCAGCCTAGGCAAGGGGGAGACCTCTTAAAGGGATATCCAAAGATGCTGCCCTCAGTGGAAGATCAAAATGAAGAGCAGGAGAGCATTGAGGCTGCAGGCAACCAGGTGAGTGCTACCCAAAGGCCTCACATTTACTGAGGAGAGATAGAATATGATAAGGATAAGTAACATTTTTTCCTTTGGCTTGGTTATGTGAGGGCATAAAGAGAAAACTTGGTCATTGAGCACCTCCTGTAATTGATCCTTAAAGAGCTACAATTGGGAACCTTTTGGAGCACTAGATGAATCACCCAATAAATGTGTTGATTGAGTTTTTTCTAGCCTTAAGGCCATGAATTCAGGTCCCTGGAAGGATGAAGGGTGAATCTTGGTTGCAAGTGCTCTATTGCTAACTCATACTCTTATCTTACATAGGTTTATTTTGCTGTCTACACTTTCAAGGCCCGGAGCCCAAATGAATTGAGTGTGTTGGCCAATCAGAAACTCAGGATCCTTGAGTTCAAAGATGTTACAGGAAACAAGGAATGGTGGTTGGCTGAATTGAATGGGAAGAGAGGCTATGTTCCATCCAATTACATCCGAAAAACTGAGTACACCTGAATGTGCACTGCTTCCTATTCAATCCTGGTGCTTTTGTTTCCAGTTGGCAGCAGGGGTTCTAGGAGCCCACTAAAGAAAAGAGAGAGAAAAAAGGGGCACTATGCTCTGCTACCTATCTCTGATATAGAGGGGTTGTCTGCACTGTGTAACCATGGAATGGCAGAGTACAAGAATGAAACCTTGTTGTCTGCAATGGTATTATGAATTCTGCTGCTCATTAGAATTAGAACTTAAAAATGGACCCGGGACTTAGAGGTAGTTCAGATATCACTAAGAGGAGAGACAAAGCCTGGAATCCACATAGAGAAAGAATATTTACAACCAGAAAACTGATGTTCCTGCATATGATGGCGATAGTGCCTTAGCCTCAGGATTTTAGAGGTGATTGGTCCAGCTTGCTATGCTGTAGCTGGATTTGAGGTTGTACACAGCCCCAGGATCCAGTGATGAGATGCTGACTTGGATCAAGTGAAAGTCATGGCCTGACCTGTGACCCATTTCAGACTATGCTTCTGATTGGTTCTTTACACGTGGCATTGACATTGTTGGACCTAACAGACCTAATGATTGTAAGCCCCCTTGATACTGCCATTCTCCTGTACACAAACACATATCCCCAATTTGAAAAAGCCCCCAAATACTAACAGTCCTTTACTAAGTTGTTTCTCCCTTCTCTAGTTCTGGTATGTGAAAACATCAGCTTTTTTTTTACTCCTTCTAAGGTGCTAGGGATGTTTACCTTCTATATGCCCTTCACCTGAATGAATTATTTCTCCTGTCTTGGGGCATAAAATAGTTCTTCCCATTATAGCTCACCTTTACCCAAGTGGAAATGACCCTTTTTTATTATCACACTAAATGTGAATGATACTTTCCCATATCCTCTCTCTAGGTGGCTCCACAGCCCTAACCCAGTAGGGCTAGAGTTGCAACCATTCCTTAAAGAGCTGTAGATCTGTGTTGGGATGTTGTTTGGGCCAAACCAAAATGTTGGAACATTTCCAGGGATATTTTGCCCTCTTTAGTCCAGCAGGGCATCTCTTCCCTCGTGTATCCCTGGATGCTAGAAAGGTAGCCTCCTTATCTTGTTAGACTAGGATTTCCTAGAATCATTAGGGAACTCTCTGAGGTGGATTGAAGCTGGAAGAGAAGAGAGCCATACAATCAAAGTAAGAGTAGAAATGTGCATGTGTCTATATCTAGACACAGGATTGCCAAGACCTGCCTATCTGTTCCATATTTTCTGTCATCTCAGAATTCATTCCCCAACCTATACTCATGTCAGGGTCATTTTCCATTAAAACACACTACAGCACACCACTACCATCCCCCAGCCAAGGCATGATACTATTCATTTACAAGAGCTTTCCTGTCTTGAAACCACTCATGATTAGGTGTTCAGAACAGCAGTCTCTCTGGAACCCCCTTTCAGCTTCTGCTCCTCAAAATCAAGCCATCCTCGAATGAATTAGGAAGATAACAACATGCCCTTTCCCTCCCAGCATGGAGAGATGTCTGCTGCTCTTACTTAGAGGAGAAGGAAGAGGTTCTCTCCTTTACTCTTGGACTGTGAGTAATTTTAGAGTTGTGGATACTGAACTAGTTCTTTTTGTAAATAAATTTTTTTTAAGTGAATGGCCCTTGGCATATTTTATCTTTTATTCAACATATTTTTGGTCTTTGGACATTTCTCAATAGATGCCATAGAAATAAGTAGCTTTTTAAATAAAAGAATGCTTTCCTCAGGATCCTGTGTTTCCTTAAACTTAACAGAATGAGAGATTGTATCCCAGAAAATGCAAGTGAAAACTCATCTTTATTGCAGCAAAAATTGATGTATGATATGGTCAAAAGATATCCAAGCTTTTATTTCAAAGAACAGTCAATACCACAAAATTTGAGGGCTCTTTGTACAGGGTTTGACCTGTACATAACGAGTTAAGGAAAGTAGTTAAATAAGAGGGAGTCTCTGGGCTCAGGGAACAGTTTTAAAACAGTCATCTCAGTTAAGGCAGGTCTGGTGGAAGAAAGGAAGAGATCTTAAGCAAATAGGGACTGTATCCTGGTTAGGATTTAGCCAAGGAGTGAGGAGTGTCCTTGAGCAAGACAGTGGCACGATGATTGAAGCAGTGTGTGACTTAGAGGCCAGGAGATTAGCCAAGAAATTGTTTTAAAAAGCCTGGCATTGATGCGGTTTAGGGGCTCAGGGGTCCTGGGACCCCAAAATCACAACACACGGGTCCTGCCTGAAAGAATTCGACCCAAGCCTTCTTTAAGGTGAAGACAAGGTTTATTAGGACATCCATCGTATTGGGCAGACTCTTAAATAAGAGTCTAAACATTAGTAAGCTATTAGCTATATTTTAAGAATCTGAGCAGTGCCTAGATTATAAGAATCTGAGCATCTTAATGGAGACAAGGTGGACCTTATGTACAGAAAGACTGTGGGAGGGACTAGGAGTGGCCAGTAAGCTGGGGTGAACAGAACTCCTGGGACCTGGACCTTGTGGCGAGGGAGAATGGAGAAATGGCTGGGGGCCATAAATAGGGAGGTAATTGGGAGATTGGGTGTAGCCACAATGAAAGGCCAGTTGATGGGATTGTAGCCTCAGGCGAATGCTAGAGGTTTGGCCAAGTGGGAAAGTCCAGGGTTTTTCCTTTCTGGGGTCTAGATCCCAACCTCATCATTCCCCCCCCACCAAACAAATGGGACCTAAATTCTTTTGGGGTAAGGGGTGAAGGTCTCGGCTTCTGAAACTGCTTCCTGCTGGCAAGGGGTGTAGAGCTGTCCCTGCCTCGAGGGGGTCCCAAAGAGGAGGTTGACTGGAACTGAGCACAGACTGCATCCAAGGAGCCATGGGGGGACATTGGCTGGTACTCGATGTTTGTTACTAACTGTAGGTGAATGGCCCATAGTCTGGAAGACATATATCTGACAGAAAAAACTACAGGGCCCAGATATAAAGCAGGGACTAGATTTAGGACCCAACTTTGAGAGGATAAAACATTATTAGCTGTTTGGATTCAGATAATTCAGTTTTTCAACCATGCAATATCAAATCCACCTCATAGCCAGACTCAGGAATAGGCAGGTGGGTAACATTCCCTTTCAAAGGAACATACTTCCCACCAGTATCACCTTCTCTGAGTAGCTTGTGGCATTTCTCTCAGATGGTGGATTATTGATTATCGATGGATTATGACCCATCAGACAACTCAAAATAAAATCCTATGAGCTTTTACCTCAAACAGCAAGTTTTACTAATCACAGCTTAGGAAAAACTTTTCCAGGATTTACATCTCTAATTTGTCCTGGTGTAAAAAGCCAATCATTAGATATTTCTATATGCTTGCAAATTCTCAGCAAACCATACATAACCCAAATAAAATTTTTGGCTAGTTTACACATTAAAACAATAACCAACAATGGCTAAATTATTTTAGCGGTAACCAAATTATGAAAAGTTGCTTGACATAACTGATATAGAAAGTTCACCAATTTGAAACTTGAAACAAACCCATTACCAATCAGGTGACTTCAGTTTTGTTAAATGCACTTCCAAATTACTTTACACAGAATCAACATCTCATCATTAACAGATAAAACTACAAATTTAAAAGAGCATGCTTACTCAAGTTTGAAGGCTAGCTTCATTACCTTGAGCAAGATGTGCTGAACCTGGGTGATACTTCCAGGCAAAGGTTGCCCTACAGCCCAAGGCCATTGCCAGTGGGGCCCATGATGTAGCTGCTGCCCCTCCTCCCGCCTTCCTTTCCCAGGTGGGGGAGGGTGAAATCAAAGGTGAGGGGTAAAGGGTGAAACTCTCTTCTCCTATGAGAGGGGTTAATAGATACCCTCTTAACTCAAGAGAAGGGAGTGACCAGGTTGTACAGGTGTTTGAAAACTCCTTAATGATCAATCACAAAACCTCCAGAATCTGCCAAGATATTTTTAGCTGTTCTAACTTTCCCTGTAACCTCCATGAAGGAGGATTCAGAGGTGCAGAGGGAAGGGAGTAAGTAAGCCTCAGGGAACCAAAAAGCAACTGCAGTTTTCCCCAATTCCCTAGCCAAGGGAATTAACAGAATTGAGCATACACGTCCAGATAGGGCGTCCATCCTTGTCCTCTATGCTGAGGAAGGTGTACCCAGGTCCATGGCCTTGAACCAACCCAGTGGACCGAGAGCCTCAGGCCAAGTGAGAGACAGCCTCATAACTGTCTGCCCGAAAAGCACCTCCAAGGCTTGATGCTCGGAGAGCAACCCTAACTGCAGAGTAAGAAAGGACAGAGGGGAGGCTTACATACCTTTGTCTTGTTCGGAGAAGAACTTGGGGTTAGGCAGTTTCCCCGTATGGGCAACCAAAATGATGCAGTTTAGGGACTTAGGGGTTCTAGGACCCCAAAATCACAACACATGGGTCCTGCCCAAGAGAATTCGACCCAAGCCTTCTTTCAGCCAAAGACAAGGTTTATTAGGACATCCATCGTATTGGGCAGACTCTTAAAGAGTCTAAACATTAGTAAGCTATTAGCTATATTTTAAGAATCTGAGCAGTGCCTAGATTATAAGAATCTAAGCATCTTAATGGAGACAAGGTGGACCTTATATACAGAAAGACTGTGGGAGGGACCTAGGAGTGGCCAGTAAGCTGAGGTGAACAGAACTCCTGGGACCTGGACCTTATGGCCAAGGGAGAATGGAGAAATGGCTGGGGGCCATAAATAGGGAGGTAATTGGGAGATTGGGTGTAGCCACAATGAAAGGCCAGTTGATGGGATTGTAGCCTCAGGCGAATGCTAGAGGTTTGGCCAAGTGGGAAAGTCCAGGGTTTTTCTTTTCTGGGGTTTAGATCCCAACCTCATCAGCATGAGGTGTTAAGGGCCCTGGCAATGATAGCAGTGCAGTCAGAGAAGAAAGAGCAAATGCAAGAGACATTGCAAAGAAAAAAGGGTTGTTGGCATTAAGTATAGGCAATGAAGAAGATAAGGAAAAAAAACCAAATTTTCTTGCCTAGAGGTCTCAAAGAATGGCAGTGCCCTTGACAAAAATTAGATCACTGAGAAAAGGAACCAGTTTGTGGAAAGAGGATCACGTTTTTAATTGTGGAGAAGTTCTGTGGATATTTGGAAATAAAAGGTCTAGAACCCAGGTGAGAAAAGATCTGGAGAGGTGAATGTGGAAGTCTTTTGGATAGGAATCATAGTTGGAGACATGAGAGTTAGGGTAGAATGTAGAGCCAATGACCAAAGGCAGAACCTTAGGGTTTATTTACAATAAAGAGGTGGAAACAACCTGAGAAGGAGAAGAAGAATTAGAGAAGAAAAAGAAGTATTGTTCAGAAGAGAATTTCAGGAAGCAGCTAAGACAGTGGAGGTGGGGTGGGGGGACCATCAGCAGTGTCAGAGGGGCAGCAGAGAGGTAAAGAAGGGTAAGGCGCAGTGATTTGAGTTCTCTCTAGTTGTCTGGTTAGATCCCTCTGAAATCTCTGGCCGCAGGAACAGGGTTGCTACATGGAGGCAGCGTAACGTGATCTAGAGGAGAGATGGCTGGGTTTGAGAGTTGAGGGCCTGCGTTTGAATCCTAGCTCTTCCACTTTCTATGTTTATGACCTTGGGCAAGTCCCCTAACCCTTCTGGGCCTCATTTTCCTCATCTGTAAAATGAGGCGGTAGGGCAAAAATGACCTCGTAAGGGCCTACCAGTTCTAAATCTAATCCTAGGTTTCAGCTAGAAGGTTGTTGGCCCGGACTCTGGAACCGCAGGAAAGATGTAAAGGAATCAGTCTCATTCTTCAAACGTTTCTGTGTATCTTAAAACAACCTCTACCCTTCCCCACCCTACCTTATTCATGCCTCTAATAAGAATGATAATAGCTAGCATTTATATAGCATCTGCCATGTACTAGGTGCTTTACAGGTATCTCTTTTGATCCTCACTACAACTTTGGGAAGTCAAGTGCTATTTATTATCCCTATTTAACAGTTGAAGAAACTGAGTTAAGTGAGTTTCCCAAGGTCACAGAGCTAGTATGTATTTGAGGTCAGATTTGAACTCAGGTCTTCTGATTCCATGCCCAGTGTACCTCCTAATTGTCTCTATTTGTAGCCCACCCATAGCATATGTTATTCCTAAAATAAGATCTTGTTTAGCAAAATTTGGTTTTTGCTAAACATTTACAATGTGATAAGTGCTATAGAGCACAAGTATAAACCTCTAGTGTGTCTAGCCCAAGGGCCCTTAATGTGAGGTAACTCTTGAATGTGTTTTTTAAATACTTTGATCAAAGTTTCATTATGCTTTCCTTAGTAACCCTATTTATTATATTACATTTACTTAGGAGCATCATTCTCAGAAGGATGAATAGGCCTTACCAGATTGCCAAAAAGAGTCCATAACACAAAAAAGGCTCAGAATCCCTGGGCTAGCCTCTTGTTTTATTTCATAGTTTTCAGAATTTTTTCATAAGGCAGCCTCTGTCTCTGAAGTTAACAGATATGTTTATCTAGAGAGTAACTTCATCAATCTGATGTAGCTCCAACATTTTGCCTCAGCATTTGACAACACTCCCACCACAAAGCAGCAGATGCTAAGCAGATGGCCCAGAGTTGTTTCCCCAGTGGAGTTTGGGGATGAGGAGTGGGCAAGCCACTGCAGTAGTGAGGGGGCCTAGACTGCATAAGAGGCCAGTCAGTAAGGTGTTTGCTGAAATCAATGTTTTGTCTTAAAGATGGCTCCAGGCACCAGAACGCCATGTCCCTTCATTGGTTCTGAGTGTTTCTGTGACCACTGCTGGGAAAAGGAAAGGTGTCTGTGGCTCATTTTCAAGTTTATGTGTATCCTCATTTATCAGGCAACCAAGGCTGAGAGACTGAGGGACTTGCCCTCATAGCTAGTGCCAAAAGGCAGGACTAAAACCCATGATTCCTGACTCCAAGACTAATGTTTTCCCTGCACTTTCCTCCTTCACAGGTTGGTTGTGTGAGGAAAGTGCTTTTTACCCTCTTTTGGGGGAGTGGGGCAGAGGGACAAGGGGACGCGTGGAAGAGTTATACAAGTTAGGAAAAGAGGAAAATAGAGGTAGCTAATAAACATTGGAAGAAATGGTGGGAATGCAGACTCTTCCTTAGTTTCATCAGTTCAGGACAACTTGGTGTGATGGGTAAATTTTTTTGAAGGCGTTTTGAGATAGAACTTATAAAAAAAAGTAGGAAGATGGGCTTGAAACATAATTACTTAAATATTTTATACTGGTAAATTTTTTTTTGGGGTGAGTCACTACTTAATCCCCCAATCCCATGGTGACAGTAATCAGTGTCATATTATTATTAGGAGGCTGAGATAGAGACAGTGACGACAGTAGGCCTTCAGTTGCTAGGTCTGATTGTTTTTTAATTTTGATTTTTACTTTGTCAAAAGGTAAAAAAAAAATACTCAGAAATTTAAAAAAATTTTAGAACAACTAAAATATTACTGAAAAGTAACTTTTGCATTAGGTATCTGATAAATTTACTTTGAAATCTCTTTTGTATTATTCTAGTTACTATTTTTGTTCCAGTCTCTCATTAAAGTAAACCTGCCTCTTATTTTCCTTTGTGGAGCTTAGGGTCGATAGCTTATTACACAGGCTGTACCCACACATCTGAAGTGGATGAGGGTGTCTGATCTTTCCATGCCTCCCAGGTTTGGCTCCTCACCACCTTGCTGGGGACCACACAGCATACACAGAGGTGTAATATCACATTCAGGTTGGGCAGCCCATAGACATGATAACACTGTCTATGATGGCTGCAGCTGCTGGCTGCAGGTGACAGACTTCTTGGGCACAGCAGGCCTCCTTAACACCCATTTGTTTTTCTGCTTAGGAACAAGGAGCCAAATATTTTCATTTTTGCCCTTTCGCTTGCCATATACCATGGACATAGGGAGGTAGAAGCATCTGCCTCTTTTTTAAAAAATATTTTTATTTATTTCATTCAATATTTCCCAATTACATGTAAAAAATTTTAACTTTTTTTTTTTTAATTTTGGGTTCCTAATTCTCCCCCTCCCTCCCATCCCTTTCCCCTCACTGAGAAGGCAAACAATAAGATATTGATTATACATATATAGTCATCATCTGCCTTTTTTTAAGGCAGTAAATTGGGTTAGAGGTGCATCCTGCACTAATAGGTGACAAATGGGCCCTCAAAATCCTTAACATTCATAAAACAAGGAGACCAGCACTCCCTTAATCAAAAGGCATTTATTAAGTACCTGCTCCTTGCTAGGTACCGTGAACAAAAAAATAGGTGCTGTCCTCAAGATGTTACTCAGCATTCTCCTGCAGCAGGTATCAACCATCCTTCACTTCTAATCCCTTCTGTATATTTTGGGAATTTTAAGATGTCTTAAAACCAACATAGAAATCCAGGGCCAAATGTGGGAATTTCAATGCCTCAGCCCTGTGGCAGATCCAGATGGTCCAGCTCAGAAGCTAATGTCCTTTGTACAGCTTTATTTATTTACATCAGGCTTTGTGTGTTGCTAGCCTCATGGCATTTGGATGTGGCTAAAGTGATGTGTTTAAACTTTCGATGCCCGCATCTTTGGCCATGAAGTAAAAGGGACCAGGCCTCTGGAGTAGGTTATCAGGACTGTCATATTCTACAATCTTCCCGCTATCCAATACCATAACTCTGCAACCAAGACAGAAAGGGAGTGTTGAATCTCAGGAGTTAAAAAGTAAACCTAAACTCTTAGAGCCTAAAGGAGCATCCCCAGTACCTTTCACCCAGTATGATGAGCCCATCTTCTACAACCATCATTTCCTTCCAACCCCCCAGGTTCTAGACTGTTCCATGGAAGGGCTATTCCTAGCAGTTTCCGTAATGTGATGATTTCTCCTATTTGTTAACTCTGCTAAGTGATAGCTTTCCCATTTATGGATTTCCCATCTCATCCTCTCAGTGTAATACCCAGAACTCACCTGTCACTATCCATAATTGTGTGGAGGCGGTGGGCAATGGTGATGACTGTACAATTGGAGAACTCCTTTCGGATTGTGGCTTGGATTAAGTTATCTGTTTCAAGATCCACGGCAGCTGTGGCCTCATCCAGGATGAGAATCTTTGATTTTCGAAGCAGAGCACGACCCAGGCACAGAAGCTGTCTCTGCCCAACGCTGTCATCAATATAATAAACCAAGAGTGAGCGCTCAGACCAGTGGTGCTGTTGTCTTGGATGCTGGGTAGAGCCCAGCATTCTGAGTCCAACTCATTTCCAAATTGACAGACCCAAATTAGGTTCCAATTAGTGCAATGTGTGGGTCAGATGTATTTGAATTCACACCATTCAAAATTATAATTATGTAAAATATGGTGACTGGCTTCAGCTCAGTGGAAAAAGTGCGAAATCAAATAATGCCACCATTTAAGAGGATGCATTATTTGCACTAATCTGGAACTACCTGTTACTATTGCCCTCTTAAGCAGCTATGCAGATAACATCAAGGAAAAATGATGGATATTTGGTACTAGGCATAGTACTGTAAGATTCCATTACAAAAAAAAGCAGTATCCCATTGTGCATCATTTGTGTAGCGGGGGATACCATAGTCTGAAATGTTTCACAATTTCTGAATTGTGTTGGCAAATTCATTTTTATGTGTACTTTTAGCCTCAAGTCTACTGTTTAAAGACCTGCCTTGATTAGAGATGACCATGTTTGATAAGCCTGACTTCCTGATTCAAATAGACTTGTGAAGTGCAAACAAGCTTTAATTTACCAAGAGCCCATAAACAAGGCAGAAATACCTCCTTAAACATCTGTGGGAAGAGAAGTGAAGCAATTAAGGAATGTGCTCATTGCTCTCCGTGGTTGATAGTAGGGAACATTAAGAGCATTAATAGATTAGAATTCTACATTATTTTGCAAAAGAAAAACCTTTCAATGGAGGGGTCAAGGCAAGATAACCCAGCTGTTTTCCTTGGCCACCCCAAAGAAATTTATCAACTATTATCTAAAACCCTATGTGGACTGATAGGATTTTCTAGTCAGTGGTATGTACTTGAGGCTGCTGGTAGGCTTAAGAAAGTGGGTGTGGCCAGGGAGCTCCTAGTTTGCCCTCTACAGGGTCAGCGCCTTTACCAGATCTCAGATGGGACAAAATGATCAAGACCTCGGCAGCACTTTAGTGTCACCTATGAAGGGCAGGAGTATCAGGATCACTTTTATTCTATAGCGCTAAACGGAACAGAAACCATTATAGCTTAGATTGTAGCCTATAAAATGTTTTGCAAACCTCAAAAGTACTATATTAATGTTAGCTATTAACTTGATGTCAGGATTAAAAATCTTCCCCAAAATTAGGGTAAAAGGCAACTGAATCTTTTGCAACTGGAAGCATGCTACTAATAGGTAGAAATCACCCTAGTCTGGTCCTTCCTTGATAATTAGTCCTGACTTGTAGAGGGAATTCTACCTGAGGCTTTAGCAGTAGGCCGGAGGTAGTTATGGTGCTGTCAGACATCTCCAGAGAAAGGATTGCCCTAGACAGTGAATGTGGTTAAGAAATAGAAACCTTGAGCAGCATGGTGGTATGGTAAAGGGCTGGCTAGACTGAATCCTAGTTCTAGCCCTTGCTAGCTGTGTGACCAAGGGTGAGGCATTTAAACTCACTAGCCCCAGCTTCTTCATTGATACATTGATATCATTGTTGATAGCTAATATTTATATGGAACTTAAAATATCTCACTTTCCTTGACCATTACAACAACCCTGCAAGGTCGATGCCTTTATTATCCTCATTTTGCAGATGAAGAAGCTGAGGCTAAGAGCTGTTACATGACTTGACCAGAGTTGCACAGCCAGCCTGCGTCTGAGGCAGCATTCAAACTCCAGCAAATTCTCTAGTATCATTTAAGTGAAAGGTGTGGAAGGGCTAAACCCTGCTGCTAAGCAGACACATCGAGAGTTGGAATTTGTCAGGCAGCCTAAATGTCAACATGTCCACCTTCCTGGCTGCCATTTTTTCTTTCAGTTTTGAGGAAAGAGTTTTAGGGCACTCCAAGGTAACTTCCCAGTAGGTGACCCATGGAAAGGGACGGCTGCTGTGGAACGATGCTTCTACCTTCTCGTGGCTCCATCTGAAATCACACAACCTCAGGCATGGCATCAGATGGCCCCAACAAGGATCCCGGCCAGAAGCGGAGGCAGATTAGTGAAATAAGTGAAATCCAACTCCTGCCACAAGAGGGCAACGTGGTGGTAGAAACAGATCTCAGATCCACCCTGCTCACGGATAGTTTTAATCCATGATGTCCCAGGGGACTTGGTCACTTTCTGGGGACAGCCCTAGGAAGGCACGATGCCCAGCAGTTTTCGGGCCTACGATAGGCATGCCAGAAGAGAAGGGCCTTGTTTTACATCTCGTGTTTCTTTATAACCTCAACTACCAAACAAAAAAAAAATGAGAAAATGATTTCCAAGCCTCCAACAATGACCCACTTATAGGAATAATGTTTGACAACAAAACAATGCCAACAAAAAAAAGTGTAGAGTCCCCTGGAGTTTATTGTACCATACTGGGATTTAAACTCCACCACTATTCTAATTCCTGCCTACAGAAACAACACTGGAAATAGTTGTTAATGTTGCTGTTCTGCCGTCATCTGCGTCCTTTCTGTGACTCTCCACAGCAGGGTAGTAAGAATAGGAATTAACACAGCACTCTGAGATTTGCAAAGCTTTCTAGATATATTATCTCATTTAATCTTCACAACAACCTTGTGAGGTAGGTGGTGGTGTTCCTTTTTTACAAATGAGGAAACTAAGGATGAGAAAGGGTGGGTGACTGTCCCGGTGCCACCCAGCTAGCTAATAAGAGTCTAAGGCCAGATTTGAACTTGAGTCTCCCTGACACAAGGTCCAGTGATCTCTCCCCTGTGCCACCTAACTGTGTACACAGATGTGGAAACTGGAAGCACATCCGAAGGCTGGGCTGTTCAGGGATCAGTCTGGTTAGAACAGAGCCACAACAGAACCCGGCTCTCTGTACTTATAGCATCGCATGCTTTTTCCACTAATGAGGATTTTAAAAAAACATGAACAAAAATCAGCTTTTCTCAGAACATTAGTGCCAGGAAGGCCCCTTATCAGTCACTAGTGCTACATCTTCACTTTAAAAATGAGTAAAATGAGGCCCATGAAGGGGAGGTGCTGACGTCAGTCCAGTGTCCTTTCCACTCCACCATGCTGGTCTAGGGTGGCCCTCTCTTAAGCCAAGGAGATTAAGATGCTTTATTGACACCATACCCACATTACAGGGGAGGTTAGTTACAGTCTCACAAGGCACATGAGGGAGAGGAAACATTGCTTCCACCCTTTGGTCTAATGGTTGCCTTAAGAGGAAGCTGGTCTGTGTTCGGGGACTTACCTGAAGTTGTCACCACCTTCACTCACTTCGTAAGATAGACCCTGTGGCAAGCCTTCCGCGTAGGTCTTCAGGTGAGCCAATTCCAGCGCCTTCCAGATCTCTTCATCAGAGTATTTGTTGAAAGGATCCAAATTCATCCTCAGGCTTCCAGAGAATAGGACAGGATCCTGCATAAACCAAGGGGCAGGAGGAGATACTGGAGGCTGGCTGGCAGGGACACCCTTCCTACAGTCCCCAGATTGAGGATGTTGAGTTTTAGAAATCTCAGGGCCCTTCAGACAGGTGGTGGATCACAAGGGTAGAATCATTCAGGGGGCAAATGATAAGACTGGTAGAATAACAATGCATTTTAAGCTTAGTACTGTATTTCATCCACTAAGCTTGGGCGCCTCCTAGGGGAATATTTCCCAGAAGTTTTATTCTGAAAGGAGAGGTATGGATAGCTGAAATAGCTTAGTTTTTTGTTTTGTTTTGTTTTGTTACCTATGGGGCTCAGCACCGATAAGCACATCATTACAAACACTTCATTAAAAGTGCCAACTTTTTAATCAAAGATCTGGTGTTCATAGTGTTGGATTAGCAGTGGTTAGAGCTGGGTTTATTCATCTTGAGTCCAGAAAGCAGAATTAAGACAAATGATCAAAACTATAGGGGAAGGGAAGGAAATAAACATTTATTAAGCACCTACTATGTGCTAAGCACTGTGCTCAGTGCTTTTAAAAATTTCTCATTTGATCCTCAGGAAAACCTCTAGGAGGTAGATATTACTATTACCCCCATTTTACAGATGAGGAAACTGACATGTTTTGTCGGAGGTCACCCAGCTAATAAGTGTCCAAAGGCCAGATCTGGATCTTGTTGACTCCAGGCCAGGTGCTGTACCCACTCAGCATCATCTCAACACAAGGAAGAGCCACATGAAGATGGAATGAATTGCCTTAGGAGAGCGTGGCTATCAAAGGTAGTGGAGCAGAGGCTGGAGGTGTTGTGAAAGGGTCCATGCTTCTGATGAGGGGCTGTGCTGGTGGATCTCTGAGGGCTCTTCTGGCTCTGGCTTTTTATGATTCAGAACATATACCTTGGGAGCAGTGGATGGGAGCAGGGCACATGGTCAGGGATAGTTCCCAGGGGCCTTCACACTAGATGCCATTACATTTCTCTTCTCTGTCACAACCAGACTCTCAGAAGACCTATTGGCATCTGCTATCAGCTCCATCTTCTGTCCTTTTATGCACATCTGAATTCTGTGCTCTGGTTTCCAGCTTCATCCATCAATTGAAATTGTTCTCTCCAAAATTGCTAGGGAATGCTCATGCACTCAATCAGACGGCCTTTGCTCAGCCCTCTTCTTTCTCCACCACTGTGCCATATTTGACACTGTTGGCCACCCTTTCCTAGTGAAGACTCTTTTCTCTAGGTTTTGTGGCACTGGGTTTTTTCATGCTTCTCCTCTTACCTGTCAGACTGCTCCTTCTCAGTCTCCTTCGTTGCTTCCCCATAACCCCTAACTCTAAGTGTCTCTGTTCTAGGCCCTCTTCTATCTCTATACTCTTTTACCTGGTGAACTTATCAACTCCCATGGGTTTAATTACCATCTCTATACTGACGACTCCCAAATCTATATATACTTAGCCCTAGTCTCTGTCTGTCTGTCTGTCTGTCTCTCTCTCTCTCTGTCACACACACACACACACACACACACACACACACACACACACACATACACACACACCATCTCCCATGTCTGGAATGCCCTTCTCACCTCCTTTCTGCCTTTTGGGATTCACCTTTTCCTATAAAACTCTGCTCAAGTAACATCTACACGAAGTCTTTCCTGATGTCCCCAGTTGGTACCTTCTCCCCCCAGAAATTATTTTTAATTTCTTTTGTATATATGTTTTATGTGCATTTTGTCTTCCCTGATAGAACACACACTCCTTGACGACAGAAACTTTCATTTTTGTCTTTGTATCACCAATGCCTAGCACATAGTAGATGTTTAATAAATGCTTATTCATTGTTTGATTGGCTGTTGGGATATTCTGTCTGGAGAAGACAGACTTAGTGGGGACATGATGCCCAATGATAGAGTGTTAGACTTAAGAGTCGGGGAGACCTGAGTCAGAATCCTGCCTCAGACAGGTATGACCCCAAGTAGAGGGTTCATTGTTCAGATATGGAGTTATACTAGATAAGCAATTCCCAAAGTGTGGTCTGCAGATCCCAGGCCCAAATTCTCAAAACTGTTTTCATAATACTACTAAGATGTGATGCCTTTTAAAATCTGGATCCCTTTTCCAATTACATATCTGTTTGAGGCCAAATTTTCTTCAAATACTTCAACTAAAACAACATAATACAACATATGGAATGTTTAGTCTTCTATTAGACAAAGAGATTTGCAAAAATATGTAAAACAATGTCATTCTTCTCACTAAATTTTTTGTTTTGGAAAAGTTATTTTTCATAAAAATGTTATTTATATGAATATAATGCTTTTATTGCTATTTTCATGAATAAATCATATTTTTAAATTTTATCAGTTTTAGTTTCTAATATGGTAAATACTGATATTATAATGCACATAGACAAAAGATCTTTGGGGTCTTCATAAAGTGTTAAGGGGCACTTAGACAAAAAAGATTGAAAACTACTGGACTTGATACCCTCTGAAGTCTCTTCCAGTTATGAAATTATGTGGTTCACTGATTAGGAAATGCCTCTCCGTTGCCATTTATTAGGTGGGGAAAATATTCCTAGGTTAGGCCATGGAGAAGGGCATGTTTAGGTGAGGAATTCTAAGCAAGATCGCAAAGTCCGTTGCAAATGCTACGGAAAAGCTGAAGAAATGCTAAATAATAATGGTACTAAAGTGTTGAGTTACTGCCACCTACTGGTTGTTTGCTAAATCATAGCTTTGGCTTTATTTATTTATTTATTTTTGCAGCTACCCTCAATAAAAATAGAGAGCCTAAGAAGGTGGTAGACTATTAATGATTCATATGGTTTGCAAAGTGCTTTGCATTCTAAGATATGTAAGGAACTGATTCAAAAATATAAGAATAAGAGCCACTCCACAATTGACCAAACTCTTGAAGGATAGGAAAAAGGCAATTTTTAAGGAAAGAAATCCAAATAGTCATGGGAAAAAAATGCTCCACTAATGATTAGGAAAATGAAAATTAAAGCAACTGTGTTTCCACCTCACATCCCTCAGGTTGGCAAAGCTGGTTTAAAAAAAAGGAAAATGACAAATGTTGGAGAGGCAGTAGGGAAGAAGGCATGAGAATGCATTTGGTAGAGCTGTGAAATTGTGAAATTGGTCCGGCCATTCTGAAAAGCTCTTTGGAACTCTCCTTGAAAAGTTACTAACCTGCATATTCTTTTACCCACCAATGTCACTAGGCCTGTTCCCCAAAGAGATCAAAGAAAGAGGGAAAGGACCCCCCCACACAAAAATATTGATAATAACTCTTTTTGTGATAGCAAAGAACTGGAAACTAATGAAATGCCCGCCAATTGGAAAAAGGCTGAACAAATTACGATATGTGAATGTAATGAAATCCTATTGTGCCATGATTCCAGAGGACCAAGGATGAAGAATGCTACCCACCTCCTCACAAAAAGGTGGTAGACTAAATAAGAAAGAAGGAAGGAAGAAAAGTAGCTAAGTAGGAAGGAAGAAGGAAGCCAGCATTTACTTAATGCCTACCATATACCAGGCACTCTGTTAAGTGCTTTACAGATATCTCATTTGATGCTCACAACAATGCTAGGAGGTAGGTACAATTATTATCCCCATTTTACAGTTTAAGAAACTGAGACAAACAAGGATTAAGTGACTTGCCCGGGATCATGTAGCTAATAAGTATCAGAGGACAGATTTTAATTAAATATACAGAATGAGTCACATAATTTTGGACATGGCCAATGTGGAAATTGGAGATTCTTAGATGGACTAAATAAGTGGTCTCTGAAGTCCCTGGCAATTCTGAGATTACATGATTCTGACACTGAAGGAATAGTGGAGAGGACATCTTTTTCTCCCCCTACATTTTTATGTACCTCCACACTACCTATGAGACCTCAATGGTATGAAATCCCTGCAGGTAGCCCTATTTCTCAGTAATCTCAAAAGAGAAGGAATCTTTAAAGAGAAAAGATGAAAATGTAAATTGCAAAGTGTCAGAATGGTACCGTGTACATAATAGGTGTTCAATGAATATTTTTTTGAAGGAAGGAATTCATTAACTCACTACCCATCACTCCCATGCCCTCCTGCCCCCAGGAGTGCCTGCCAACTTAATTCATAACACAACAACAATGTCTCTTTTGTGGCTGTTTCAGGTACTTGAATAGAGCTGTTGCAAGAAAAAAATTCTAGGTATATTGTCCATTTGCTTGCTCCTAGACGGTCAGACAGTCAGTCAACAAGTATTTAAGTGATATCTCTATGTTCTAGGTACTGTGCTAAGTACTGGGCATACAAAGAAAAGCGAACAAAACTAAACTAAAAAATCAGTCTCTGTCCTCTGGGAGCATACTTTGTACTAGCCACACAAGTGTGACTTATTTACTGGTTTAGAAAGCTGAGAATTGATTGTAATAGCCAAGCTGTCCAGATTCTCCACAAAGCAGAGAGCAAGAGCTTCAGATACATAACCCTATAACACAGGGGACTGTTTGTCCTGCCCAGGGATGGGGCTGTGCCCTTTGCTAGCAATATGCCAGGGATGAGGACCTGAAAGGCTGGGAGCCCCAGGAAACAGATCATCTCCAGTAATGATGGTGTCCTCTCATCTGCTCTAGAGATTAAGCCAAGAAGTGAGGACTTCACCAAGAGTCCTACGGACTTCCCAAGGGCAGGTAAAGGCGGGGAAGGATGGGAGGAAGGCTTCCAGAACTCACCTGAGGGATGATGGTCAGTTTGTTTCGGAGATCATGGAGCCCAATGGAGGCAATATCTAGTCCATCAATTGTGATCTGGCCTCCTGCCGCTTCTAAGATCCTGAAGAGGCAGTTGGTAAGGGATGACTTCCCAGCTCCTGTCCTGCCCACGACGCCAACCTGCAAAAGATAGTCTTTCTTTAAGTTATTTACACTTGTTGACCCCAGGAAGAAATTTTATTTGCCTGAGACCCCCATGCTGTCATAGGAGAAGCAGTTCCTGGCCCTTTGTAAAGTTCCTTCCTTTGAACCTCACCTTTGACCATGACTCAGCCAAGGGCTCTATGGAATCATCCCCAAAGAGAAGTCAAGCAAAGTTAGGACTGTTCTTTTCTCTCCATAGGACAGGACACCCTACTTTCCCTGTTTACTGCTCCAAAAGATCCTCTTCTTAAAATTGTGCTTGGGACCTCACTGATAGTGTTGTTACCAGAAAAAAAATTAGCCCAGGATAGGAGGTAGGGAAAGGGTTCAGGGTAGGGGAGGGAGGTGGTATACCTTGGGATATCTCAAAGGTTCTACATTGCCAAAAATGTGGCCACCTAGATTGAAAAGCACATGGGCTGAGCCAGAGGTGGAGGCAGGCAGAGCTAGGCAAGGGAACAAGGGCACCAGCAGAGAAGGTCAGCAGCAGGGTGGGCAAGTGAAGAATCACCCCCAGGAAGCAGCCTCTAAATGACCAGCCCTGGACAGAGCTCCAGCTGCCCCACCCTGGCTATCGCTGCAGTTACTCTCGTCCTCATGGCTTCCCTCTCCACCAAGCAAGGAAGCGGGAGGACAAATCCAGGAGCCATAGAAGGAGCCCAAGTGAGAGCATGTAGAGGAATGCCCGGGTCCTTCTGCTCTGTTGACGTTCTGCAGCCTGGCTGTGTGAGCATCTGCCCCATTCTCCAGCGGGCAGCGCCTGCAGCACAATCCTTCACCCCAGCCCAAGAAGGAAGGATCCCCGAGGTCTCACTGGGCCTCTGTTTCTGGTTGCCAGCAAACTCTAATCTTTATTTTTTCCCCCCAAATGCCCACCTCCTCAGTGGCTGCCATGCTTACCTTCTCAGTACTCTCAATGTTACAGGTTATCCCGTGCAGTGTCAGATCCAACTCAGGGCGATAACGCACTTGGTAATTAGTGAACTGGATCTCACCTTTGCTGGGCCAGTTATGTGGAGGCCTCTTCTCTGTAACCCAGCAGGCCTGCATGAGGAACCAGACAGAAGCCTCAGCACCAACTCTTCTTTAAAAAATGTATTGCCATCTTTTGTTTTTACATCACCTTTACTTCCAGTTATATCCCTCCCCCTTTCTCTTGCCAGTGAACCCTGTGATAAAGGTTTAAAGAGGAAGAGGAGGAAAAAAAGTCAGCAAAATTAACTTACACCTCATGAGATTCTAACAATATATACAACATTCCACATCCATAATCTCCCATGTCCTCAAGAACAAGGGGAGAATACCTCCTTTTCTAAAAGGAGCGTGCTGAATTGAAAGATCTGCTACCTGATGACCCGGGGTCAAATACCAGCTCTGTTAGGTGCTGCCTGGGTGACCTTCAGCATCACCCTTTCTGGGTTTCAGTTTCTTTATCTCAGAGTCAGAGAAGATGATTCCTAAATTCCTTTATAACTCCAGGTCCTACATTTCTTGGTCTTCCCTGAATGGAAACTCCTGTGGAATTTTTATCACTTGACAGATTTTTCTGACTTCAATCTGTTTGGGGGAATGGTAGACCACCACAGCCCAGCATTCTAGTTTCTCAGGCCACCATGTTGAATCTTCTTGTCCATTGGCATGGACTGGACTAGAATCATGATTGCCCCGCTCTCTCGTTAACTCCAGCTCATCCCACTAAAGCCTCTGAAGCTGTGTCCGTCTTCATTCTAAAGTTCCACCTGATGAATCCCAATATACAAATTCCCAATCCCCCTCTTAAATCCAATTCACAAGGAAGTCAAGACACGAGGATGATGTCATTGGTCCTCTGAGAATGAAGAAATAACAACAACAAGGGGGCCACAAATCTAATTTCTGTTCCCAGGTTGAAAGAGTCAAACTCCTTAAATGTCTTGCCAAAAAAAAAAAAAAAAAAAAAAAAGGAAAACCCTTTTTCGTCTAGAACAGTCTTATGTGAAATTTAGAGGGGAAATGTGTGTGCTCTTTAAACAGTTATGGTTTCATTATAAGCCTGACTAACCTGAGACAATACTGGGTTAAAAAATTATTGATTACTTTTGTTTTTACATTATCTACATTTCTCAATGTATCTCTCCCCCTCCTAGGGGGACTATGGACTCAATAATCCCTTCTATGTGCCCAGCACTGGGTTAGTTGCTTTTAAGGAAAGAAAAGACCAACATAGGAATAACCCAGGACAATGAAGTACAAAATAGGACTTGAAAGAGGAGTGTTCTGCATGGGGGAAAATTGTCAGGGAAGGCTTCATGGAGGTGAGGAGACTCGAACTGGCCATTGAAGGATGGAGCATTTGGAAGATGGCATTTTGGGGTTTCAGGAGTTGAAGCAACACATCAAACTGCCCCTCCCTGCTTCCTCCATGGTTCTGTCATTTATGAGAGTGACTTCCTTTTAACTTTTAAGTTTCAAAACCTAATGTAGTGGCACCCTCCACCCAGAAAGCTAGCTCTTCTAACAAAGAATAAAAAAGAAAGGTTGGGGTTGGGGGGGAAGCAGATTAGCAAAATTAACCAACACATTAACCAATTCTGACAGTATATGCTGTGTCCCAGCCCTATAGTCCCCAGCTTGTACAAAGAAGGGAGGGAGATGCAATTTCCTATCTCTTCGTTGGGGGTGAGCTTAGGCAGGATCGTTATCCAGCATTCAGCTTCTATTTTTGTTGTTGTCAACAATATATTTTGTTTTGTTTTGTTTTTTGGTGAGGCAATTGGGGTAAAGTGACTTGCCCCAAGTCACACAACTAGTAAGTGTTATGTGTCTCAGGCCGGATTTGAACTCAGGTCCTCCTGATTCCAGGGCCCGTCCTCTACCAACAATATTATTTTAATTAATAACCCTCAAATTCAAATATTTGGACCTGTTTGTCATAGGAGGCAAGGAGACAGAGAACAAGCAGAAAAGAGATGAGGAAATGAAGAAGCTGAAAAGAGGAGGAGAAATTGAAAGGCAGTAGAAAAGTCAAAATCTATAAAGGACAAGGTCCACTTAAGCCCAAATCATCCCTATCTCCTGTCTCCTTCCCTCTCTCTCTAGTTCCTTCTTACCTCATTTTTCACTTTGATGTACTCATCTATTCGCTCAACAGCCACAATGTTGGTCTCTAGTTCAGAAGTCATCCTCACCAACCAGTTCAGGGTCTGTGTAATCTGCACCAAGATCAGAAGACAATGGGTTAGCCTCTGACCCAGAAACTTGCTCCATCAGCCTATCAACAAGCATTTATTTGTTGTTTTCTGTGCCTAGTACTGTGCTAAGTACTGTGAGGGATACATAATTAATACATAGATGAAACAGTTCCTGCTTTCAAGGAACTCAGGACAATGAAGTGTTACTGAACACGAGAGCAGAAGTTGGGAAAATGGAGATGTCACCGTCTACAAGGGGTGTGTCGAGAATGCTCAGGGAAGGCTTCATAGAGGAACCTTAAAGTATGCACACATAAGGGATGCCACAGTGGGGAGGATCAAGACTTAGCAGATGAAAATACCCCTCTCTGCCTCCTCCTAGGTGCTCTCCTTCTCCAGGGAGTGGGCTAGCATCTGAGCCTAAAAGCCATAGGAAAGGATCATCAGATGGGGAGGCAGGAAAGCTGAATTCTAGCCACACTTCTGCCACCAGTTACTCTTGTGATCCTAGGCAATTCTTGGAACGGCTACAGGCTCTCTTTTTCCCATGGGCAAAATCAGGAAGTCAGGCTAGAATAATTCCCAAGTCCAGCTCTCACAGTCTGTGTTCCTAAGGGCCTGTGACAGGGGTACTACTACATGTTTCCTTGATCTGCTTCACAGATGTTACAGTCAATAGTGTTGGACTTGGAGTCAGGAGAACCTGAATTCAAATCCTGATTCAGATTCTTACTAGATCTGTGACCCTGGGAAGTCACTTAATCTATCTGAGCCTCGTTTGCAAAATGTGGATATTAACTGTCCCTACTTCATAGGATTGTTATGAGAATCACATGAGACAATGTGTGAAATGTTTTGCAAACTTTCAAGTACTATATAAATTCTATTACGATTATTGTTATTATGATTAACATTATTACTGTTACTCTGGATCTATCCCAGGCTCCTCCCTGTTTTCACAAGGATATTGCTGGGTCACCCCTGATGTCTAGTGGCAATCCAATAGTATGTAAAAAGGGTGAACCTAGAGGGGTCCTCTGTCAGCCAGTGGGATGCTGCTGGATACCATGACTTCGGTTACTAGAATGTAATCTCCTTGGGGGCAAGGACCCATGTTACTCATCTTCGTATCTCGTCCCTATACAGCTCTGTACTGCACCTTGGACAGTGCCAGGGCTCAATAGTAAATGAATGGATGCTGTAGAATAGTAGTGAGGAGTAACTAATAGCATTGAGCACAGTGCTTTAAGATGTTCATTGATCAATTAGTTGATTGATTAATAATACAAATAATAATAACTAGCATGTCTATAGCACTGTAAGGTTTACAAAGTGCTTTACACATATTATTTCATTTGATCCTCACAACAACCCCGGGAGGTAGGTGCTCTTATTACCCCCATTTTATAATGAGAAAACTGAGGCTGAGAGGTTAATGTAACATAGGTAGTAAGTGTCAGAGCCAGGGTTCAAACTCAAGCCTTCCTGACTCCTAGGCCTTGGCCACTGCCTAGGGGGAGTGTGAGTGTGATCAAGGATGGAGTGTAGACCAGGAGTCCTGGGGAATTCAGGAGGGAGAGGAGAAAACAGAGTATGGCACCTTTCTCTGGCTTTGCCTCTAGCTGTCTGCCTTGGGTCCCGACAACCAAACCTGGGAATGGGGACTAGAAAGATTAAGGGGAGCACTGGCTGAAAAGCAATGAGCAACTTTGAGATGAATCCCTGGCATTCAGGCACCGAAGCTTCAGACTCACATTGAGGGCGTTGGAAAGTACCAAGCCCACCATGTCCCCGGTCAGGTTGTTTCTGTAAATGACCATCAGCAAGGAAGGAAAGAACACCACCAGGTTCCCAATCAGCTCCAATCGAATCGCCAGCCACCTGTGGGGAAACAGGACCGAGAGAAAAGACTCCTGACTCCCCAGCCCTCACGATGCAGCACGTGAAGGAGTTCGGGATTCACGGGAACAGTGTGTGTGGCGCAGGGCTCCTCAGGAGGGAGGTACAAGGTGGCGCCCGGCAATGGGTGCGCTCTGTCGGAGTAAGATGGGTGTCTCGTCTTCAGCCTTTGTAAAGTGCATCTGATTTTAAGGAAATCAAAGACTGGAAAACGGGTCATGTAGGGGGAGCAAGAGATCACAAATGGACAAATGAAAAAGCACCTATTATGTGTTTACTCTGTGCTAATTACACTAGCACCCAAATACACTGGTGAGATTCCCTGCAGCCAAATAAATGAATAAATCAATGAAATACAATGAATCTGATTTTAAAGAGGGGGAGGAGAATGTTGTTTAGCGGCATCCCACAGTGAGTCCTTTAATACAAAAGACAACCACTTCCTCTTTGGTCTGTTCTGTAAACCTGTACTTTGACAAATTCTTTTTTACTTAAATCAAAGTGCAGCCCTAATTCCTGTGGGGTTTGGTTTTGTCTTTGGCAACGGGACTACAGCAGCACCCTGGCGTTAGGGGACAGACTCCAAGCCCAAGTACCTGGAAGTATCTTCTCCGCCCTATGAACCCATTTGTTTCACTTTACAATAAAGTCCCTGACTTCTTAGTGATTGGCTCCCACCTCCAAAAACAAAAACAAAAATGAAAACAAACAAACAAACAAAAAACAAGGAGCTCCAAGCTGCCTCCTTGAGTGCCTTCAGCTCCCACCAAGTAGCTTTCTTTATTCTTTGCTGGAACACCTCAACCTTTAACAGGTCTTTGAGTTCAGTAGGTATCTTACCTGGAATGAGGGAGGGTCCCCTAGCCCCTTTCACTTCAAAAGATATGAACTCTCTAGGTTTTTACAGGAACATTCTGTCTTATCTACTCTTTCCCCCCTCCACCCCTAAATACAAAACAATTATCCTTCCATCAAATGGATTGATCTACTTCTACTCAAGGAGTAAGCAGCCAGATACAAAAAAAAATGGGACCTCTATTCCTTGTACAGCACATCAGGAATATACCTGGTACTACCAGATGAGTTTTTAGAAATCATATTTTTGTTTATAATTTTTATTTTTACATCACCTTTATTTCAAACTATATCCCTCTCCTTCCCCTCCCCAGCAAGTCATCCCTTGTAACAAAGATTAAAAAAAGAAAAAAGAAAAATACAACAAAGCCAGCAAGTGAACACAATGGATGTGTCTGGCAATATATGCAGTATTCTTGACCCACAGCCCCCTACCTCTGTAAAGAGAGGAGGAAGGTACATTTTCTCATTTCTTATTAAAAAATAAACAATTAACAACTGCTGGGCTCAGCACACTCATCTGTAGCTTACAGAATTCAAAAGCATGATTCTAGACTAGAAATGCCCCTCACCTGTTGGAAATGATCCAGGAAAAGATGCATTTCTTGTTGGTATCAATTAGGTTTTCATTGTGCTTATGAAAACGCTGCTGATGCTCAAAGGCCCTGATTATGGGCAAACCAGTCACCGTTTCACTAAAGTGGGAGTATACTGGAGACTTGGTGACGGAGTCTAGACGTCTCAGCTGGCGGGAGGTGGCCACATAGAATCTCTGGAAGCATAAAGCAGGTTGCAGATGAAAAGGGATGGGTGGCAGAAAGTCATGTCTCTCTTGCTGGTTCTGGGAGTACTGTGGTCAGCATGTGTGCAAGTTTGAAGCCTCAGTATTATAATCAGAGAAGTAGGGGAAGGAGAAGAAAGCAAGAAAATGCGAGAAAAGCTGGGGTGTGGTAGGGTGT
The DNA here is from genome assembly GCF_900497805.2 of Vombatus ursinus. Taxonomy (NCBI): domain Eukaryota; kingdom Metazoa; phylum Chordata; class Mammalia; order Diprotodontia; family Vombatidae; genus Vombatus; species Vombatus ursinus. The sequence goes on from NW_020940527.1 coordinate 23,407,428, forward strand.
CCTACCCCATGTACAGCTATGCCAACAGCCTAGAAATAATTACATATGGAAGGCAAGCTTGATGCCCACTTTCAGGTTTGGCTTAGGCCACAAAAAGGAGTCCACCTTCTCTGCAGGAATGATAGCATCCAGCCCAGGTGGATTCCTTCAAAGAACCACTAGAGAAAACAAGGTGCAGCCTTGCAGAATGGGTAGGATACTCAAGTTGGAATCAGGAGGACCTAGGTTCAAATCCTGCCTCAGACCTTCCACAGTTATATGATTCTGGGAAAATCACTTAAGCTTCCTGTGCCTCAGTTTCCTCATCTGCAAAAGAGGGTGAGGAGGGATGTTGAACTCTACAGCCTCTAAGGGTCCTTCTAGCTTTAAATCTGCAATCCTACAGCTGACCAGGTCCTCTGATTTTGATTCCATTCTGAACCTATGTTCATGGTACAACCTTGCTGGTCTCAGCAACAGTGAAGTCTGGGACAGATGCTGAATCAGTAGCACCAGTCATACCCATCCTGGCCGCAGGAGTCTTCTGGCCTCAGCTTCTTCAGGATGTGAATATTTCAATGAAAAAGGGAAAGAGCTGAAGAGGAGTGAATGACAAGTGGAAAAGCAGATACTCATGAGAAGGCCCTAGCTTTTAGAAAGCAGAGCTGGGGAGCGACAAGCTCTGAACTTAAGCAGTGAGTGGAGAGGTCTCTACCTGTACAAAGATATAAACGATGGCCAGAGGAATGATGATGATGATGAAAACTGGGGTAGCCATAGAGATCATAATAAGGGTACTGATGATGCCCAAGAAGCAAAGGATCCAGCTTCGGAGGGATATAGGAATGGTGTCATCCACCATAGAAATGTCCTGGGAACACACGGAGTGAGGAAATGGGTTAGAAGAATGGTAAGATGTTATCTCTAAGGGCCTTTCCCACCCCCAGCCCCCTCATTCATGCTTTATTTAAAAAAAAAGATTCCCTATTTCTGCTTTTGCTGTAATCTCTTTTTAGAGAAAGTGATGTATACGTCCTTCTATTCACGCTTCACTCTGATACTCATATTCATGACTGTCATTTTTTCCAATTTTTTTGCTGGAAGGTAAGGATCCCAAATCATGGATGTTCATTCTATTGACTTTCTCAGCCTTGGGAAGGCTTTTCCAAAACTTCAGACAACATTAGCATCTCTTCTTTTTCCCCAGAAAAGGGGAGTTCACCTTTCTTTCACGATTATTAGTAGCTAATGATTGCTGGTAGGCAAATGGTCTCCCTCACCTGGATTACCAATGATCTTTTGTTGATGTTCTTTTTTTAGAGGCAATGGGGGTTAAGTGACTTGCCCAGGGTCACAAAGCTAATAAGTGCCTGAGGCTGGATTTGAACTCAGGTCCTCCTGATTCTAAGAGCACTGTTCTATCCACTGTGCCACCTAGCTGCTCTGCAACGATCTTTTAAATGCTAAGTCTGATGGCCTTTTCTCAGTCCTCAACCTCCACAACCTCTCTGCTTTTGCTATAGCCAGCCACCCTCTCCTGGCTATACTGTGTTCCTTGACCTCGGCAGCACTCTTCTTCCTCCTACCTCTTTGATCAATCCTTGGTGGATTCCCTTCATGGGCTCATCATCCTGCCCCCTAAGTGTGGGCACCTCCCAAGGTGCAATCCTAGGCACTCTTCTCTTATAGGATAAGAGATATAGAACTGCAAGGGACTTTAGAAATCACTTAGTCCAACCCTACTCATTTTTACAGACGAGGAAACTGAGGCCCAAAGGGATCACAAAGGTAGTAAGTGGCAGAGTCAGGATTCAAACTAAAGTTCTCTGTCTCTAAATCCAGCAGTCTTTCCATTGTACCATGCTCCTCTAATAAATCTTCATCCTTGGTGACCTCCTCTACACCCATGGGTTCAGTGATCATCTCGACACAGACATCTCTCAACACATCCAGCCCTCGTCTCTTCAGAGCTCCAGTACCACATCACCAACTGCCTACTTGACATCTCCCATTGGAGATGTTCCACTGGCATCTCAAACTCAGCAGGTCCAAAATGGAACTGATCATCTCTCCTAAGCCTATGCTGCTTCCAAACTTCCCTGGTTCTGTTGAGATCACCATCATCTAACCGGTAATCCATAGTTCTGGAACCTTTTTTTTTAATTCCCTTATTCCTCGGCACCCATATCCAATTAATTGCCAAGTCCTGTTGGCTCTATCTGAATCTCTCTCACATCCATCCCCTTTTCTCCACTCACATAGCTCCTGCACTGTCTCAGGCACTCCCCAGCCCTTATCTGGACTCTTTTCATAGCCTCCTGTTTGGTCTCTCAGCCTTCAGTTCCTCCCCTCTCCAATCCATCTTCCATAACAATCTTTGTGAGGGACAACTTTGACTTTCACTGGATTCCTATTTCACTTGGGATAAAATATAATTCCTCAACTGGGTTTTTTAAAGACCCTATGCCGTCTGATTCCAGACAACCTTTCCAGCCTTATTTCACATTACTCTCCTCTACACACTCAGTGTTCTAGCCAAATTGGACCTGTTCTCCAGATTCAACATTGCGTGTCCCACTTGAGGTATTTGTACAAGCTTTCCCCTGTGCCAGGAATACCCTTCTCTCTCCTCTCTGTCTTTTAAAATCATTATCTTCCTTCAAGGTTCAGCTAACTCTCTCCAGGGTGAGACTAACTAATCCCCTCAGGTATTAATGTTCTCTCACTCCTCAGATTACTCTGAATTGATTTATCTCTGTATGTGTTGTATGCCCTAGGCCACATATTCTGATGTCAATTGTTAAAGGGCTTGACTGATTTCTTTTCTTCTCTTCTCTCTCTCTCTCTCTCTCTCTCTCTCTCTCTCTCTCTCTCTCTCT